>NW_008615586.1:0-221 GCF_000691845.1 Merops nubicus | reverse complement strand
CGGCGGGGTCAGGCCCGGGCTCGCCGCCTCCAACCTCCATGCCTGCCCTGAGTACCCTCGGGGAATGTGTGCGCTCCAAACCCTTCTCCCCTAGACCCGCTCCTTTCGTAGGCAGCAAGCTCCCAAAATAAACTCCGGCCATTTAGCATCAACTCCGGCCTGCTGGGGCCCTCCGTAGATCCGGTCCCCACGGCGTGAGGCGAAGGGGAGAGACGGGGCTG
>NW_008615585.1:0-61568 GCF_000691845.1 Merops nubicus | reverse complement strand
TTTTTTTTTTTTTCCCTCTTCTTTCCCACTGACTTTGATGATGTTTTGGGATTAAAACAAGGAGCAGGCAGTTCCCATGAGATGAAAGACATAACTGCAAAGGACACTTACTTAGAAGATTAAAAAAAAACCCAACACCAACAAAACCCAAAAGTGCACTCTTGGAGTTTGAGATACTGTTATGCATTTAAAGAAACACTCCCTTCAAGGGGCTTAGACTTCAATGTTTTAAATATGTTTCTGCTTTTATCAAGTCTAGTTGGAAATAAAATGGTTTGGGTTTTTTTTTTAATTGTCAAGCTGATGAAAATTATAGCAACACATTCCCAAGGAGGTTAAATGTATTATTACAGACAGAAAAAGTAACTCCAAGGTTTTCTGTAAACAGTACCAGTAATAAAACCTTAGGGTGATTCTAACTGATGGCCAATTATAATTCCCAGCCATCCTTACCCTAGTGGCACCTTTTTGAAAATGTTCCCCACATCACTCCCCAATCAGCTACCTCCCAGCTGGGCACAGAGGCAGCCCCTGCTATGGCAAGTCCTGAGCAGAGGTGCCAGAGCTTCAGCAAAGCTCTCAGGCCAGAGCCTGGTAGGCTCACATGTTTCAGAAAGGACTAATTTATCTTCCTTCTCTAGCCAGTCCCTTATTTCATAACATTTTTAGTACTCCTACTTCCAGCCCTGCCTAACCCTCCTGTAATTGTCCAAGACAATGGAAGATTACTGGGTGAAGAGATGAGGCAGGGGATGTGTCAAGGAAAACAAAACACCACCAAACCATACCAAACCAAAAGTGTTATTTTCTTTGGAAAGCAGGCTAAAGACAGAGAAGTACTTTTGACAGCAAACAGAATTCTGCATGCGTGAATGAGCTTTCTCACACTCTTAGGTCAGCTGAACAAGAGGAGAAAGGAGACCTTTGGTTTCTGTTCCTGACACTGCTTCTGCACGTAATGCAAGCCAAGTTGATTCACGTTTCCTTTCCTGAAGGCCTAAAATAAGCTGCTATGTACTTACATGTATCTTTCACATGGCGGCCAGGATTAACTCAGGCTTTGAGATCCCTAGGTAAAAATTGCAAAGAACTAAGTTAGTAATTTCTAACTAAGGCCTTGACTGGCATCAGAAGATAAAGGAGCACACACTACATCAGGTGTGTGCATTCACTACCTCCACTCTCCAAGTTTCAGATCTCACCATGAAACTCTTCCAATACCTCTAGTCTTTTGATTCTAAGTTTTGAAATCCACCTTTGGCTGTGACAATGATGAAGTATTGGATTCACTATGAACTCAGTTTAAAAACTATGCAGGGTCCTAAGAAAATGCCAACATCATTTAACATCCAAAACTCATCCCTTGTAGAAGGCCAGTGAAACCGCACTCAGAATTCCCCAGGCATACTGGCCTTCAGGTGTAATAATTTGGCCCATCTTTGCAAAAGATGAGTTCATAATTTACAAGTTTTCTATTTGATCCAGATCTAATAATCTAAAGTAAAAAACTTAAAAGGTGTGTTTACTGTTCTTTACCTGCTTTGGAATCTAGGACAGAAAGTCTCCTTTCGTTACATTTCTCAGCTTGCTAACATAGTGAAGGTTCATATTTCTGTACAATCCTAAAAGGCAGATTTATCCTGGTTTTACTGGATCCTGTATTCACTTTCAATCACTCAGCTACCCTACATGGCTTCTCAGCAAAATCCATCCTCATTCTGCAGTGTCAGCCTTTTTTTAAATTGTTCCAGAAGTGCCCAGTACAGAACTGCTTTTCAAACATGATTTGGTCTTGTTTTTAAACACAAGTGTACTATAACTACTATTTATGATAGTAGTGGTATCATATCACCATGGGCTATGGATGTCTCTTGGACATGTTTATGCTCTGTGGTCTTGCACTTAAACTGTGAAGCCAAACACGGGAAGAGAATTAACAGGAGCCACAAAAGAAAAATGACCTGCACTTGTGAGGTCTTGTACAACAGCGATTCCTGGATTTCACACAAAACCAGAACATTCTTAAAGCACTTCTACACCTGAGTAGATGATCATTCCAGATTGTTTTAAATATACATGCAACCTACATTAACATTTAGAAAAGAAAACTTATAAACCACTGTATAACACTCAGCCTACTCTCAAAGTTGACTGTTATACATGGCCCAAAGACATTATGGCGTGGTTAGACTCTGGTATTTCTTAAAAAACTAGACCCTAAGAGGCCTTCTTCCAGTCAGTGGTCACAACCTCTCAATGAACAGCTTTATGGAAGCACACAATGGATGTCAGTGACTCAAATCACATTTTAGATTCCTCACCACTGTAATGACTAACCACAACTTGTTAAACATATGCATTCAAAATCTGGAACAAAATTTTTACTGGAAATAAACAGAAAACTGAGCTGACACACATCTTTGCTAAATTAAACCAACAGCTCAGCACCTTGGTCTTTTTTTTTAATACAAAAATCATCTTTAGGGAGAGAGAAACTGACTAAAGACTGTTCACTTCAAGAGTTAATGATGAAGCCCTCAATTTTAAACTATAAACCACCATTCTGCAAAAGCTGCTTCTAAAACAGTTAAAAGATTTCAAATATGGCAAATGTAAATCACAAGTCTTTTCATGGAAATGCTGGTTTATCTTTAATGCTGCACTGTCCATAGCTTTATTGTCACTGGAAGCAGTGAAATGCAAGAAGTTGGGTATAATTACCTCAGTGTATTCAGTATTTTAAATTTATCAAATTACATTAATTGATCTTTAAAGATTCAGCTGAGGGAAGTAGGGAGGGTATGCCTTGGAAAAATGCATCAGTTCCATCTGCAGACTAGAACTGATTATATGTTATGGATGGCTTATGCTCTAGGACTACAGAAAATTGCAGGTGACTTTGGTTACTAGAGGAACTATCAGTAAGCCTGAATTATTGACAAATTTTTGTGTAGTGTAGCTTCAAATATCTCCCCTTCAGTTTTCTTTCTCACCCTCAAAATGTAAACATTCAGAGCTATCATCCAAAGGAAGGTCACAAGGTTGAGCGTAAGAACAAGCTATTCTAGTACCTGTGATTCCATCAGAACCAAACTCTTATCTTGCAGCCAGGACGCAGGGGAAAGTTTAACTCTCCTCTTCCATTAGCTACTCTTAAGATTATCTCATATCAAGAGATAAAATCCAAACTAAAAAAATATATCCAGAGACTGTTTCACAGTGATCAGAAAGAATATTACACCCTTTATATTTGATGCTAAGCACCAACAACCAAAATAATTCACTGAATAACAGGAAACTATGGAAACAGAATTAAATATCAGGATTCCAAAATGCTATCCCATCATTGTAAGGGGAGACCTATAGACTTAAAGTCAGACAATTCAAAAAGCCTAACACATTTCATTGTTGTTCTAAAGCACATAGCAAGACTAATACTGAAGGTCACTGGAAGAAGGGGGGGGGAGGGAAGTAAAAACCCAAAGTATTTTATCTTTATTATCTTTTTAATCATACACTTCAATACAATTCCTTTGGACGTGACCACTCTCTTTCCACAAGATCCCACTCCCTTTCAATAGTCTGAATGGACAGTGATAATTGAACAAGTGATCATTAATTATTCAGCCTTATTCTCACTATTCAGCATGAAGTCCCATGTCTTGTTTACTGTGTACTACTCAGAGCCTGTTTCAAACAATGAATTATTCATTTGCTTGTGGGTTTTCCTACAGTGCTCATCACAACAACATCTGAATGCATTACAAACATTAAGTGACTCATTTTCAAATCATCTTTGTGTGATGGAGTGAATGATATCATTGTATGCACATTACAGAAGCGGGGGCATGACACAGGGATATTAAAGCATCTGTTAATTCCAAGAGCACAAACGGAGCCTCTCAGGGACAAGTTTCTCCAAAACACTTACATTTGTCACACCATTCGGATCAACTTCAGTAGCACACGTGGATCATACCCACAGGTCTCAGAGCAGGCCCCTGGAAAACGAAGAGTACAACTGTGACCCCTTGGTCACCTGAAAACATTCTGCTTCTAAATTAATAAGGTGTGATGAGACAAAAACGTTGACAGGGGAATGAAAGAAACTCTCCTAGCGAGGGTTTACATTGCAGAGGTGTAAAGGAAGATAAACAGCAAAACCTCAGCTACAACAGCAGGGGCACCAAAGCACAACACGGATTTGTGTCCTGCTGCTTTCAGAGAACACCACACTTCAGAGAACATCCAGCCTTTAGGGGGCGTGGGGGGAAGCAATGACAAAGGAGGAGGAAAAGGCTAAGGTGCTTAATGCCTTCTTTACCTCAGTCTGTAATAGGAAGACTATTTTTTCTGGATACTCGTCCCCCTGAGCTGGACAACAGGAATGGGGAGTAGAATGAAGCCCCTTTAATCTGAGAAGAAATGGTCAGTGACCTGCCACACCACTTAGACACACACAAGTCTATGGGACCAGATGGGATCCACTCAAGAGTACTGAGGGAGCTGGCTCAGTAGCACTCAGAAGTACTTCCCTCAGAAGTGCTCACCGAGCCACTTTCCATCATTCATCATCACTCCTGGCTGACCAGGGAGGTTCCATTTGACTGGGAGTAAGCCAGTGCGACATCCACCTACAAAAAGGGCCAGATGGAGGATCTGGGGAGCTACAGGCCTTTCATTCCGACCTCGGTGCTGGGGAATAGCATGAAGAAGACCATCTTGAGTGCCACCACACAGCACGTACAGGACAACCATGCAATCAGGCCCAGCCAGCAAGGGGTTTATGAAAGGCAGGTCCTGCTTGAGTAATCTGATTTCCTTCTATGCCATGGTGACCTGTCTACTGGATGAGGGAAAGGCTGTGGATGTTGTTTACCTGGACTTTAGTAAATTTTTGACACTTTGCCACAGCATTCTGCTGGAGTAACTGGCTGCTCAGGGGTTGGACTCTAGTACTCTTTGCTAAGTAAAAAACTGGTTAGATGGCCAAGGCCAGAGGGTGGTGGCAAATGGAGTCAAATCCAGTTGGTGGCCAGTCACAAGTGGTGTTCCCCAGGGCTCAGTACTGGGGCCAGTTCTCCTTAATACCTTTATCAGTGATCCAGATGAAGGGATCGAGGGCACCCTCAGCAACTTTGCAGGTGACACCAAGTTGGGTGGCAGTGTTGATCTGCTTGATAGTAGGGAGGAGCTCTACAGAGGGACCCGGACAGGCTGGATCAATAGGCCAAGGCCAATTGTATGAGCTTCAACAAAGCTCAGTGCCAGGTGCTGCATGGGGTCACAACAACTCCATGTAACACCACAAGCTTGGGGGTACAGTGGCTAGAAATAAATGGGGTAGCTTGAGTGGCTAGAAAGCTAAAGAGTGGAAAAGGACCTGGGGGTGCTGGTCAATAGCCAGCTGAATATGAGCTAGCAGTATGCTCAGGTGGCCAAGAAATCTAATATAGCATCCTAACTTGTATCACAAATGTTGTGGCCAAAAGGACCAGGGAAGTGATTGTCCCTTTGTACTCTGCACTGGCAAGACCACACCTTAAATACTGTGTTCTGGTTTGGGCCCTTCACTACAAGAAAGACATTGAGGGGCTTAAACATGTCCAAAGAAAGGCAAGAAAGCTGGTGAAGGGTCTAGAGAACAAGTGTTATGAGGAGTGGCTGAGTGAACTGGAGTTACTTAATCCAGTCTCTTATGACTCTACAACTACCTGAAAGGATGTTGCTACAAGGTGGGTGTTGGTCAACAAGTGACAGGACAAGAGAAAATGGACTCACATTGGAGGTTTGGATTGGATATTAGGAAAAACTTCTCCACTACAATGAGTTGTAAAGTACCAGACCAGGCTGCCCAAGGAAGTGGTGGAGTCACCATCCCTGGAGGTATTTAAAAGACATAGAGACAGGGCACTAAGGGATATGGTTTAGCTGCAAATTTGATAATGTTAGGTTAATGGTTGGGCTCCATGGTCTTAAAGGTCCTTTCTGACCTAAACCATTCCATGATTTGCTGTTTCCAGCACTAGTACACTGCCAAGGTTTCTTGATTTACGTTTGTCATCTTCCTCTGCTAGGTAATTTGGTGCAGTGAATGGAAAAAGAAAAGACACCATGTGCTTGTTTCACCTCTCAATCCATGTGGGAAAGACCTCAGAAAGGGCAGAACATAATGTGACAGTAGGAGGTTGAAGGGCAACATGCTCCAGGGACTCTCCTCACTGCTGAGACAAGAGTGAGCCAAGAGAACACACCATCAGAGATTAGAAAAAGCTTGGGACCATGTGCATCTAAGCAACAGGGACCACACCTTTAATCTCCTCCTGTTAGAGTAATTCACTCAAATACATCTGACCTCATTTAAAAGTAATTAAAAATATCTCCATGTTAGTTCAATGTATTTATACAGTTTTCATTATGACAACTTCTCCCACAGTTTTGATCCTTTCTCCAGTGTATAAACCTGACAAAATCATACATGTCAACTGTCTGGCATCTTACTTAGCCTTCCAAATAAGTGGCTGTCCTTTACACAGGGTTTGCCTTTCCTGACTACAAGTGAAAACAGTTCCCAACTCTGTTAAACTTTCCTAAGTGGCAGGCATGGAGACAGAGCTGCTGTGGTGGAAAAAAAACTTTCAGAATTACTGCAGTACAAAAATAAAGGGTTTCTGCTTCCATTCCAATATCCACAGTATTTCCATGAGAAATATAGCTGGATATAGCCTTACCATATGCAGGGCAGCACACACCTTGTGCTCAGCAGCTGTAACCAAACAGGCTGCTCATTACTGTCCAACACTGATCTATTTTTTGGAAGTGATCCAGAATCTGTTCCCAGTTCTGCAAAAGGTCTCTTACAGACTGTGAACATGTTATTGGAAGACACCTTCAAAAAATCTGATGCAGTTACTGCAACCCAATTCGATTTATACAGTAAGGACAAGTGGGTCTGTCCTGTACTCCGAGTTGCAGCGTCTTTCATTCCTTGACACTATTTTTAGTTCATGGTTTTCCAGGCAGTCTGTGAAAACTCTCTCTGAATTCAGGAATCCCCTTGTGTTGGTTGCAAACCTAGATGCTTTTCTGGTCTTTGCAGAACTCCCCATACTCATCTTTCAGGAAAATGGAGTTCTTCACTAACAGCAATGGTACAGCAATGCAGTTTGCCTTTCCTATTCCCAAGGTGCTACCCTACCAGAAAAAAAGCTACTTTGGTTTTTGTGGCTCTTTGAGGAAGATTCTTGAAATTGCCTGGAGTGCCTGTCATATAGCTGACAGTATCAGTGGATGTATGTACAAGATAAGCATGAATCAAGGTCTGGCCAGAGTTGTTCTCCCCTGTGGGTAGGCAGAATGCCTGGGAGAAGAGGCTGCAGGGAATTGAACAGGGAGGCACAACAGCCAGGCTCCCAGCCTTTATTTGTTATTATTTGCTTCACTCCAATGCTTCAATTCCTATCAGTCACTGGTTTTAAAGAGATTTTAATGATTTAAATGCTAACCATTACTGAGCTTACAGGCCAACTATAAAGACTACACTGGCACCAAACCTGCTGGAGAGGAGACTGTGTGGAAGAAAAACTCCCACATGGTCCTTTCTGCTCAGGACTTCGTCTCATGACTTAGTCTTTAATAATTCACAACACCCACAGTAGCTGTGTCTTCATATACAATGCTCTAACCAGTTTCTGCTCATTACATGTTACACTAAACTAAAAGATGCTTTGGCTTAAGTAGATTAAAAAAAAAAAAATATCTATACACACACATTTCTTGGGGAAATAAACTTATCTCAAAAATTCAGCTCAGCCTGATTTTAATATAACACACAAGTTTGACCCCTCTACAAGCTGTAGGCTTGTTATGAGACTGTGGGGATATTTCAAACACTATCAGCTTTTTGCATTTGACTTTCATAAGCAGAGTAAAATTGGCATGTGTTGCTTGTGAGCAAACTCAGGAAGAAACCCAGGTGGAAGCTAAACCAGTGAAAAATTATGGTAAGTCTGAGGTCCTAAAGACTAAAGCCTGTGCTTAAGCTTGAAAGAAGGGTGAAGCAGTTCTAGATTCAGAGTGTAAGCTGGTAACACAAGGGTCACCAGCAGGTAGTTTTAACAGGAACAAATGAGAGCACGGACAAAAACCATGTTAGCAAATACCAGTTCCACTGTAGCTGTCTATACAACAACCACCAGTTCAGTACATTCAGAAAGAAAATCTGCTGCACAGGTATTTGATGGCTATAAGCTATGTGAGAATCTTTTGCATTTGTGCTGAAAACTGAATTTCTGTTACGTTATGGCTACCTGCAATACAACACTTGCACACAAAAGAAGATCACTTAAAAATCAAATATCTGGGATGCTGGGATAATTCATCCTTCTGTAAACACTAAAGACAGCTCACTGTTCTACTATGCACTGGTATTCAGCATAAAAAAAAAAATAATAATTTTCTAACAGTTTTACCCTGACAATAGCATTCATCCCATTTAAAACATGTTTTACATATATATATTCCCCCCCCCATGAGTTTTATATGCCTATGTTGTTTAGACTACGGTTTATTTTATACCATCATATAACACAAATCAGCTTATATTTAGTGGGATAACTGGAGAATATAGGAATTTTAAAAGATCTTTTCTTTATATCTACTTCAATTAAAAATCTGCATAAAAGAAAGTATTTTCTTTTTTTTTTATTTTCTTTTTCATAAAAGAAAAGAGTATTTTCTATTTTTTCATTTAAAGTGATCCATAAGAAAATTTCTATACCGGGCTATTAATTGAAAAAAAAAAAGTTATAGACAGTTAAAATATTGTAAGCAATATCCCCCAATTTTTGATAAACTACCTGGGAAATTCTTGCATGATATTATATAAATATATCTCTGAAGTGTTACTAGGTTTGAATACAAGAATTCTGAAGCTTCATTTTAACATGGTGCTCAGGTCCCACGGCTATTAGAGATTGAGAGCACTGCAGAAACTTTAGTCTTCCCTTCCCCTCTTCAACTGCTACATCACTTTAATGGCTCCCTCAGGCTGGGTTCAAGGAGCAACATCAAGACACTATAGGAAGGGCTGCAAAATTTGATACCTTCTTTTGTAGCCTATTTCCCTCAGGCCAAACTGCTGAGCTTTCACATGAAGGGGAGAAGGGAATAAAAAGAAGACTTTTAGAGGTATGTCTGCCTCGCACAATAAATAAAATGAATTGCCATTGTCCCACATTAGAGAAAAACACCTCCCTGTCCCATCACAAGTTGCAAGACTGTGGCCCTATTGACTAAACCCCTGGAGGAAGAAGCTTTTTGTTACTGTGAGCATGTAGTAACACTGCTAATCCATGAACACTCAAGTCATAGCAACAAAACAGGAAAGAGATTGGTCTGAAAATCTTGTCGTTTTTAAAAATAAATGTATTTCTTAATCTTCCTGTCTCCTGAAGCTTCAAAATAGAATACCATCCTATTATTAACCTTCGCCCCTGCCCCCCTCATTCCTTAAAACTGGAAGTGCTCAAAAGAAACTCAGGTGTTTGTAACAAAGAGTAACAAGATTTCACAGAATTCTTCTTCTCTAGGAGTGAAGATTGCAAATATCCCCAATTTCTAGAGATTCCAGCCTTATATTGAAGTTGTATTAAGTGCTTCTGCAAAATACTGACTTTATATTTTAAATGATTTTTTAAAAAAAAAATCTAGCCAGTGGCTGATTGGAAAGAAGCTGGAAATGTGCCAGGCACTCTATTCAAAACACCTTGAAACAAACTGCACTATTGTCTATACTTGGAAACCATAAAAAGTTGCAAAACTAAAACCATATATGTGCAAAATATACGTTCAGCCTTCATTGTTTTCAAAGGAAACAAGTACAGATAAACTACAAGGATAACACATGGTTTGGATATGAATGTGGTTTCCATCTGTTACTGGTTAATTAGTTCAAACTTTACCCACAATGGAGTTTTGAAGATGCAGGGACATGAGTTAAATAAACAAGCCATATTTTAGGATGCTGGACTTACCTAAAAATCCCCAAATTCAACCAGTAGGCAGAAGCACCTTTCCTGGAGAACTTCTCAACGGATTAGGCATGAAAAACACTGTTAGGAGATCTGGGTCCTTACCCCAGTTCTCACCACTTTGCTCTTACCTCAGATCAGTCACCTACACACAGAGTCTCGGCTCTGGCACGAGGAAAACACAGCTGATGGCACAGACATGCTTAAATAACTCATATAACCAAAGCCAGGAGAGCAGACTAACTCTGTATTTCTTAATCTAGCCTTTATTTACTCCCAGTAGTCACAATAAGCTTTATGTATACAGCTTTCAAAATTAGCAAACAGAATTTTCCCAAAGTAGTCTCCCCACTTTTCAGTTTAATGTAAAATAGTTATTTTCTGTTTTCAAAAAGAAAAGTTTATCTGTTTTATCATCTTTATGAAAGAAAAGTTTATCTGTTTTATCACATTTATGAAAGCAAAAGCAGTAAAATTGCGTTAAAGCAAGCCTCCAAAATCACTGTGTGTCCTAACTTTGGCTACTTCTTTTTATTTTATCTAGGAGATTAAAGCTAGCATTAATGCATCTTCAACAAAGGATATGCTTGCTACCTGGTGACAGGATTAGCTTGTGTTAAGGGTTGTTAGAAGGCCAGGACTTTGGTTCTCCAGAACTTAATTTTCCATTTTCATTTTATATGTAAAATAATAGCCATAAAACAGCAGTAAGACAAAATGATGTATCGTCATGATAACCTGTGATGAAGGCATCTCATTAAATATCATTCATACCAGCCTCAATTTTTTTTAAAAAAAAAAAGAAGGAATGATGATTAGAAAGGATACTTCATAGTAACAGACAACTTTTTTTTTTTTTTTAAAATGATCTTAGGGTTCTTCAGAGGTGCTGATTTTGAAGTATGCTATTTAACCCTAAGAAAATCTTATCAGCTATGTTAGTCTGTATTGATCGTTGCTGAAAAAACAGGTGGGGAAATCACAAGTTCCCAATACTTGCAACAGCATTCCAGAGAGTTGACTATAAAACACTACATTTTATTGATCTCCTTTTAAAACAGTACCACATCTACATTTCAGAATTGTATCAGGATAACTGTAGAGGGTTTCAGGGGGAAAAAAAAAATTAAAAAAAAAAAACACCAAGCAAAAAAAAAAAAAAAGAATACCCTAACAAGCAAAATTCAGTCAGGAATGATTGATTCTGTTCTCAGTATTTCCATAGGCACGATATGTTCTTTTTAGAAAGATATCTTAGCTTTATTTCTTATTATATTTGCTTTCAGGCTCTTTTTTTTTTTTTTTAAATATTCACTGTTTTAGATTAGTGATTCACATTGACTTCAACACTCTCCCCTGTCAAGGAAGAAGCTATTTTCCTCCCACAACTTTCCCTTATGAAGCTTCCCAGTTGAGTTATGAAATTCTGTTAAAATAGTAGGTCATTTAAATAAGACATAAATCAATAGAAAAAAAAGACTTGCTTCTTTCCTGCACAGGTGTCACTTCTATTTGTTTTAAGTAAAAAACCCAAACACAAATTCAGGATATTTATATTGCAACAATCTTCATGGTCTGTTGACAAGTGGTATTTCTTTGTTAAATAGAGCAATAGCCCTTACAGACCATCAGATTCTGACAGTTTTACAGGACTCTTCCCAGAAGGATTTTCCAGCAACAGGACACTACCAGACCTTGCAGTCCTGTGTTCCTCAAGGCAAGCCAATGCAAACCCATCTTTATGCTATATTTCAGTGATAAATCTCTGAGCTTCATGAGGTCAGATAATTCTGAGCACTCTGATCTCCAGGCATACTTGGATCACCTTTAAAAGGTGATGAGGAGATCAAGGTAATGCCAAGAAGCATTTCCTGCCACTAACTTCCAATACAACACTAACCAAGTGCCTCCCTACCAGACTTGATTTTGATGTGTTCATAGATTATGAAGGCTCAACAGCATTAGCAATAGGGAGTCACAGGTACAGTGGACAAATTCACTGAGAGAAAAACCCCAAAATTTACATCTCCCAGGACTGAGCAGGTATGACAAGGGACCAACTTGCAGATGATCCTGCTGCACTGTAATACACTGTTAGATATGCAGTCTGTTGAGTAAGAAGAGGGGGGAAACACAAAGTTTCAAGCCACAGCAGCCAGGAATACCTATAAACTTCTTAACCTTTCTTGTTATTGCTTCTGTCCAAAGCAAGATATTTGTCCCAAAGTGTTCTAAGTCTTTGATCTGAACAGAGATATTCTAATATATCATTTGCACAAGGCAGTTATTTCCTCCGTGTCTCCTTGCTCACTTCCTCCCAGCAAGCGAAATACATAATACATATCCTATTTCACTACAAGGACACGTCTATAAGGATGCAATGATTATTCAAAATCTCATGAGTAAACTTTAAAGAAAAAAGTTAATGATAATGTTGGTAATGGAGCAGCATTTGTTGTATGGGGGAAAAAAAATAATCAGCACCTTTCTTTGACGATAACTTTGTTCACAACAAAAGACTTGGTGACAGCTCAGACCAGACTGGTCCTCCTTGCTGCTCTTTGCAGCTTTGGTACCTACAGCAGGCTACAGGAGAAGCCTTCTGCTCTCCTCACACTTGGAAATGCTTTACAGGCTCAGAATAAAGGTGATGCAGAAGCAGAATGGTTTCCTTCCCACACAAAGTGAAAAGACACACCAAGTATTCAAAAGTATATTGCAAGTATACTAACAATGAAATGAATAAAATAATAATTCTGATTACTAGTACTGGAAATTCTACCCTCGTCCCAAAACAATGTATTCCTGCCAAAATCTTTCTGAATCTGAACGGTACTTGCTGAAGTGCCATTAATACGCTTCCATACAGTAGCATAGGAAATTAATCCTATCTGGTCTGCATGGAAGTCTTTAAAATATGCACATATTTATCAGTCTAGTCCTACATGCATAAATCTACCTTTACAATTTCTGGAAAGCACTGATAAACACTGCTTAGGAGACAAGAAACGTACAAAGAAAGAAAATAAATGAATTTACATGAGAATCTACTGTGTCTGCAGGTCATACAAACGCACCCAATTTTTTTTTTTACCCACAATTAAATCTATGGCGTTATCAAAACAATCAGTTTATTTTAAGACTGTCAACCCAATATATAAATTTCCTTTTGTGCTTGAAATGCCTTTAAACAAAAGCTATCTTATCTGATAAACTGCTATTTTCAGCCTTTGCTTTGGAGGTTTTGAATATACACAGCAAAATAACTTGAGATTTCCTACCCTGTTTTAAAATGTGTTTCTGTCTGTCTGTTTGTATTTTGTAATTTCCTGTCAAATAATCTCACTATAACTAACTTTCCTTGCTCCAACCTACTACTATTTTTTTTTTTTTTCTAAGCAATTCCCACTTCCTGAGGATGGTAATAAAATCCTGATTACATTCGGCTGTTATCTGCCTTCTCTTCCCCTCCTTCCCCCCTCTCACTCCCTTTGTCAAAGCCAGCACTCAGGTTTCAGCTCTTCATGGACTGAGAAAGGCGCATAATGGGGAGAGGAAGCAAATCAGACTGCAAGAATCCAGATTCATTAGAGTTTATTGGGTCAATCAGCAGCTGGACCAGAGCCAGACAATTAGGTTGTGCGGCCCCTGAAGTCTGGATGGTCTGCTCTCCTTCCAGAGCCAGGGGAACCCCATGGCAGGCACCATCCCACCCTACGGCAGCGGCACGGAGTCCTGCCGCCTGCCCTGGCCGTCTGGCTGGCAAGTGGAAGAGGCCACTGCAAATCAGCCTCGACTAGCTGGGGAAAAAAAGTTCATTTGGCTGAGTTCTTTTTTCATTAACTGTGAAGCTTCTCGGTTTTCCAGCACACAGTTTGCTAAAATATCACCACACAGACCCTATAGACTATTTATCTTTCCTCATCTGAAATTCTCTAACCTCTTCCACTGGTCTTCAACTTCAGCCAAGCTCAGTTCCCACTTACCCCCCTATCTTCTCACTCCACCCCTCTTTCACTCTGCCCACAAGATGACAGCCCTACCTATTTCAGCAGTTACTCCTTTCCTCCTTTCCCTTATCTACAGATTTTTTCCAAGCATAGGCTGAAGCCAATGCAGGCGCTTCCTCTATTCCAACCCAACACTGGATCACGTCCAGCCCAGCTTTCGTCGTGAATGAAGGTGCTCTCCATCAGGGTCATTCCCGATCCCTACCCAGTCAGATCTCAAGGACCTTCCTCTAGCCTCCTCCTGCTTGGCCTTTCTGGTTAGTTGGGGTTATTTTTTATACTTCTGGTCTTCAGCGTGGCTGACATCTCATCTTCACTGAGGTTTCAAATCAATCATTATTTTTCCTGTCAATGATTATTCTGTGTTCTGGACAGCCCACCATATTGATGGGTGCTTTGACAGCTCTGCCACAACCACACTCTCCTTTACGGTTCAGCCCATTTAGGTGATCTCTTCATCTTCTGACTTCAGCGCTCACCTCCGCATTGACGGTCCAGATGCCATTTCAAGACTCCTGAAGCAGTCTGAGTTGGTCTGGCACAAAGGCAAATGGCAGGAATGTGTGGTGAGGGACAGGAGAGGGCTACAGGCCAGGAGCCTTAGACCAGATCAAGCAGCTCATGAAACCTCGTTGTCAAACATCTTTTCCCTTCTTAAGCAGCTTCCTTTGCACTTACACACATGCCTCATTTTACATCCCAAGTTTTCAAGTGTTACATTTTGCCACCAACATAAATTAACTTGCCCTAATATTAAACACCTTCCCTGCAAAACTTCCTTCTCTCTGATGCCAACACTGGGATTTCAATGCTTACACCAGCAAATTCAAAGTCAGTTGTGACATTTCCTTCTCTCCTTCAGAACATCAAGTCCAGCTGCTCCCTTGTACCCCTTTTCTCCAAGTCTCTGCAGATTAAATCTCTCACTCTGTTCTTTATCCTAACCAGTCTGATAACATTCTCCCTTTAGGCATCCCAAAAGTGCCACTGCCTTCTGCCAGGGCATAAAAAGTACAACTGCTGAACTCATCTTCCCTTCTCTGCTCAGTCAGGAAATCCCCAAGTCTAGCCTTTAGATGGTTTCCTAGCATGGCATTACATTTAAAGTTCTTTTCACACCCTCTTCTTCAACACTTTTCTAAGGTTTATATGCATTAAACCTTCCTGAAGAGACATAATAATCCTCAAGAACCACAATTCCACACAGTGTGACAACACAAAACTACTCCTGTACCAGATAGCTGACACAATCAAGCACAAAGCACAGAGCCCAGGGTTGGACAGTGGGTGTGCAGAAGGATTTGCAGTTCCACCTTCTATTTCCAAGTGAGCAGTTATAAAGGCTAGATACTTCTATGCAATTCAGGAGCATTGTGATATTCAAGGTTTGCTTCCACCACACTCGGATTTTTCTCACCTGATGGTCACTGTTAGAGTTTCGGGTCAGGGATGTGTGGTGGGGTTGGTGCTTGAGGTCACACCTAAACTATGCTTAAGTCCTGCAGAGGCAGCACCATTACCTAGGAGCCCTCCTGCTGTTTGGAAGTTATTTATATGACTCAATGTCCTTTTTCTCAGTGCCTAAACACTAATTGCTAGTTTCCATTCAACTTGAATTCTGACAGCTCTAACTTTCACCCTTGATAATTTTTTTCTTCTTCCTTTGGACACAAAATCCAGGCTGCTGAAGTACTTGTAAACCCCCCCCAATTTCTGCACCATTCAGGTCCCTGAGCTCTCCAGTGCAGCTGAATGCCTTGCTACAAGTTGAGAAACTCAAGTGTGCTGTCTTTCAAAGCCAATTTTTAATTAAGGACATACTTTTAATCCTCCCTTCATTTTAATTAAATCAATTCCTGATCACGTGATCTGAAGTTACTTCCCATGTCTAGCTCTTCTATGATCTCATCATTAGCTGCTAAAACCAGAACAGATACACTTATTCAGTATGTCTTTTCCTGTTGTGCTTTGGGAGTGTTGTGAGTTTTGGTTTGCTTTTTCTAAATGATCTTTTCACATTGTTAACACTCGTAGGCAGCCTACTGCAGTCTCTTTCTGTTCTTCCTGAACACACCAACTAAATACCACTTTTCCAGCAAGATTATTAATCTGTTATGCATCTATTGTCCTCTACAATATTTGTCTTCCAGTTTAGATTCCTCTGTTAACCTGACCTTTAAGTACATACCTAGCATATTTAAGTACAAACCTTTTCCTTGTTTCTAACTGACCACAACCAATTACCTTGTCAGTTTAGGCACAAACCTTTTATTAACTGTCCTGTTGAACTAATTAATGTCCCGATCATTTCTATCACTTTTTTCCTACTTGTCATCATTGTATCTTCCCCCTTTTCCACCTCCTGCACACTAAAGCCAGGCATGAATATTGTATGAGCATCTTCAGATCTTTTCCCATAATTTCTTGACATATTCAACTGCTGTAACAGACTTAGGATCAAAGACTGCTACCCCACACAGTGATGCAGACCACCCTTTAAGAAATCTTCTCTTCTCTTGAATGGATCCCAGTAGCAACACAGCGCAGGCTTCTCCCCCCACAACTCACCCACCCACCTCACCTATAGGTTATCTCTAAGGACTCAAATTCTGATCGCCAGAGTCCAAATTTTCAGCAGAAATCATGTCAAAAGAAGAACTGGGAAGATATTTACATATTCTGATGGGTTTCTCCTAAGGAAGAGCAAAAGAACTGATGTGCCACTTTAAAGTGCAACAAATAAGTGAGGGCATAGGTGCCATGGGCTGATGGAGAGCAAGAGTCAGTCTCCAAAAACTGCAGAAATTACAGATAGAATAGAGGTAGACAGTTAAATAAACAGCCTTCAGTCTTTCAAAATAAAGTTGATTTTTGTTTAAGGTAGTAGAAAGTAATGGGAAATCTAGAGAGAAAAGGACAAATTTTAAGGTGATGTGAAAAAAGCCCTTTTGTAGGAGCAGTCTAAGGGATCTTACCAGGACACAAGAGCACAGGTCCAAACTAGAAGAAGAGTAGCATGGCAGAGAGAGAATCATAAGGTGATGGGCAAGAGCTTTAGTAACACAAACAGATGAGAAATGCCTTTTCTTCAGAAGCCCATAAGTATCTGAAAACACCAGATAATTTTCTGTGAGAAAGCCTAAAAAGTCAAATCACAGGTGGTATCGGACATAATTCTGATCTGTAGTGCAAGGATAGAACAAATAGATTATCACTAGGAAATACCACCTATTTTCCTCAGACAGGACTCGAGTACAAACATATCTGAATCATCAGACTAGCAAATACAGAGAGTAAAGGGAAACCTGTAGAATTATTCCTACTCTGAAAGCCACACATAGGATAATCTTTTTCCCAAGCTTGCCTAGCATGCCACAACTTTTTCTGACATCCTCTATAACAAATCTGACCATTTGAAACCTCCCTGGAAACTCACTTCTGCCATGCTACAATTCAATGGAGTTTATACTGACTTGTCTATAAAACACAGACTTTGCTTATGCTCCTGCATCCCAATGGCTGCCGACATCTGTCCAACCAAGGACAAACTACAGGGACACAGCTGCTAAATATTTCTTATATTTGCTGTTAGACACAGTTTGTGTGATAGCAGTTAGAATGATGTTTACCAACAGAACAAACACACCGAAGGATTCAGCACTTACACTCTGTAATGAAGCACGATGTATCACAGCAGAGGCATCGGCTCCGTGCCCAGCTCCACTTGAAGACAGACTAGATCATTTTACTTTCTTTTTTAAAGAGGGAACCTCTGTATTTCCTACTAGAGTAAGTCCAAAGGTCTAAATAAGTTCTCAGAAAAATAGCTGTAGATTATTTCAAGTCGCCAGCTGTCAGCCAATAGCCTGGATAATGGAAGTCCACAGTTTCCTGGATTCCTGCATTCTTCTGAGTACTGGATTCTCTCTTATTTGCCTAAACTCTCAATGATTTCCTTTCTCTTTGCTTCAATAAAAAAATTATACTTTTTATTTATTCATCATAGGAGGTGACAAGAGGGATTAACTCTACCAGAGACTTTACATATGACCTCTTCTTTTATGGGCACCGTTTGTCTCAGATGTTCATTAGACTTGTGTTTCCTAAACTTGCTTCAGTCAAGGAATGAACTTTTAAGATGGATGAACACTCACAGCATAGCTGCTTTAAACAAAACCACCCCAGTCTGTAAATAAGAAGCGATTAGAGAAATTGGCTGCAGAAATGAGTCACATTAATCAGCTGGTTATAGCAGATTGACATACAGCCACTAGAGCTGTCTAAACAATTTTGTTAACCTTTAACAAAAATGTGAAGGAATATGCTGCAAAATAGTTCACTTTTAAATGGAGAGGACATGCTCCTTTTAAGAGAAGAGTTAAGTTCCAACATTATTGTTTTATTCGGATTTTGCCAGAAAAATTGGCCCAAAAAGAACAATCTATACTTACAGAACTGCTTTCCACAAGTTCATTCCAGGCTGTGAACAAGAAGGACCCATGGCAGGACACAGAGTATTTATTCAAAGCCAGACTGTAGCTGGGGATTCATTGAAGGAGGTTGATAAATCCATGTATAAAGCAAAATATAACATCAGAAAACTGCTAAATTTTCTCCAGCTTTGTTTTCCCTCGTTACCACCTTTTTTTTTTTTTTTTCAGCCAAAACCAGGGTGGAATTGGAGAATAATCTGTGCAACATGGTGCACACCAGCAGGGTCACAAGGGCCTGTAAGGGTCCCAGCAGATGGCTGCCAGCAGACTCCTCTGCACCCCAGGGCAGCGAGCCCACCCAGCACACGCTGGTCTGCAGCCCACAGATGGACCTCCACGAGAAGGTCCATGCAGAGCCAGCTGGTGTGACAACGCCTCAAGAACCACAGCAGAAGAAAGGCTGCTGAAGAGCAGCCAGCGTGGCTGAGCTGTCAAACAGTCCAGGTGGGTACCTGCGCTCGCAGTAACCAGTGCCACCACCTGTCAGGCACCAACTGCCCCATGCCAGGCATGAAATCAGTGCTGCTAACGGCCCAGGAAGGGATGGGATGCTGCAGCACATGCAGCAGTGGCCACAAATACTTCAAAATAATGAACCTGAACATAAAATACGCTCCCTCCCCCCAAGACTAGCTTAAAAACAACACTTGATATATTTTTCCTTTCTATTTTGCTTCCTCATTTTTGAATTTGAAGAAGCCTTTGATTCATATCTCCAAGTTTCATTCCACAACCACTAGAAATAGAAAGCTGATGGGCAAGAGAAGAGAAACCAAATAAGCAGTCTTTATCAATTGTTTTCTTTCAAGAGCTACTGTTTTCAGAAGAACACCAAAGCACGCAATGATAATGTCATACTCACTTCAGCCATAATACATCTCATAATACCTGGAAGCTCTGAAGTCAACACTTTCAGAAGAAAACCTTACAAGAACAATCTTGGGCTATCTGTAACTTAAATTTACCAACTCTAAACACAAATTCATCTTTTCTGTAGCCAATAAAGACCTGGTTTCAGAGGCAGGACACTAGACACAAGCACTAGAGCTTCTAAAGCAGGACATGGATGTTATCAGACATTGGGAATTCAAACAAATTCAAGGAACCATCTTGGTTCTTTTTTTATAGCTATCTACTTCAAGTACTTTTCAACCCTGGTTTACACAGATAAAGCAAAATAAAGCTTCCCATCAACTCTTACTGAAGTCTGATCCAGATTTTAGGGAGCTGCAATGTAGAAGGTGCGTGATAAACTCCACTCTGTTACAATAGCACCTCTCAGTTATACTCAGCAGGGACATTTGTTTAAGCAACAAAAGAATCTGGTGTCAATCCCTCTCCCTGGGTAAGCTGCACTTGATCTGTACAGCCAATGAATAATAAATCAATGCAAATTACACTGCTTTATCACTAACAACCATTTTCTGGTCAGCTACACCACAGACTAGTCTCCCACAGGAGATGAATAACCCCCAGTGACTTAAAATAGGAATTATTTATAGCCTGCAGGGGAACAATTGGTCTCTAACATATAATTTGCACTACTGTTTATATATGCAGTGAATCTGGCCCTTGAAAACTTTGGCTACAATGAAGGCACAAGCTGCTTTCATTATTAGTGCATGACTCTGCAAATTATCTTAATTGATATTTGAATATTTAGCTGGTAGGCAGTTCCCCATGCCTCACCAGAAGTGCCTTACACTTGACCACCAGGTCACTGATACCTCGTTTCTTAACCACCTCTAGCTTTCCTGGGTAGCAATTTTTTGACAGAGATGGCAGCTCCTGTAAGGTATGAGCTGCTATCAAAGATAAAGTAAAGCTCCATGCTGGTACTGCAGACATCTTGAGAGAGGAAGGTTTATAACTTGCTCTCTATTAGCACAAGATAGAGCTATTCCTCTTCTAAAAGATGGATGGGTTTCACCCCTCAGAGGTGCCAGGCAGCTCTGCAGATTTGGAGAAAGAGGCCTCAAGGGCACATCACAGCTGGTCAGGGCCCTGCCTTTCACCAAGACGACAGACATTCTTCACATAGCATCATTTTCATTAGTATCTACCTAGAAATCATCATTGAGCACTAGAAGAAAATATCACAGGCACAAACCAAAGCTGGCTTCACCTATTTGAAAGGCTTACATGAGCATGCAATAACACAAGACACTATCATACCATCATGAAAATCATCCACAGCTTGTTTACCACAAAGGTTCAGCCCTGACGCACAAACTACTTGAATTTGAAATAAAACTCTTTGTGTAAACATTACCAGACAGCTTTGATGACAAGGCTGATCATTAACAACAGCAGTTCCCTAATGAATGCAGGGACCAACCAGGCGGACACAAGCCTGCACTGTGCAATGCTCTGGATGCCATTCATCGAAGAAGCCTCATGTGGGCAATGTCACATGAAGTCTTGTGATGTTTGAGCCATGCTAAGGACAGCACTAAGCAGCACACCATGGTGACAGCACGCACAGAAAACACATGGGATGGAAGGAAAGGAAGGGAGAAGGATGTTTGTGAGCTGCCTCCAAGCTTGGTGATGCCCACCCCCAGCACTCCTGCTGCTGGAAAACCCAGGTTGAAGAGCAAGGCCGGCTCCCCAACAGCACCAGCAGCACAGTCAGGTCCATACTAGGTGTGGTGCAAAGGGGGGTATGGCAGCCACTGGGAGACCTGCTCACCACCCCTTTCACACCACTCCAAACTAAGCCAACATCAGCTGCTGCAGGGGCTGAGGTTATCAGGGCACAAATCTCTGCAAATAAATACAAACTGTGGGTGTCTGGTTGGGCTCATCTTTCTTTATGACCGAGAAGCTGCTTTTTGGGCTGTCTCAGCTTGCCCTCAAGGCTTTTCAGAGTGCTGTATAATAAAGATGCTTGAAACACAGACTATGTCAACAAACACTTCCTTTGAGAGAGGTAAACAGGAGGACAACTCCTCCCTCATCAAAAACAACCAGACATACCTATAGGGCATGTAAAGCCAGCCAAGATCCTTTGGGGTTTTCTCTTTCCTTTTAAAAAAAAGAAAACATTAATTTTCTTCCCCAAATTTAATACTAAAAGAAGAAAACACCAGCAACACCCACAGTGATGTTATGTCAGCTGCTTATGTCAGGTCAAATGGAGTACAACAGGAAGCAGGGGCTCCACGTGAACACGACCCCACCAACTAAGTGCTATTCTCATCTTCCATCCTGAACCCAGACTGCTAAATTATGCTCAACGGAGAAAGCACGCCCAGACCTGCAGCTTTCTGCCCAGCCTGCCCAAGAAAAAAGCACCTTTGTAGAGGGGAAGAGGTAGTTACATGCTAGACTGCACCTCTTTTGATAGCTCCCATATGATCAAGTCCTCCCATCCCAGAAAGGAAATGAATTGGGCATTCTTTCTTGGTCTAGATGCAGTGGTGGAAACAGTCCAGCGTAGGATACCAAATAAATATTTGGAAGGAAGAAATTTTCAGCCATCCAGCTCATAAAAGCAAGCAGAAGACAGTAACCTGGCACAGCACTTCAGTAGCCATCAGGACAGCCAAAGTAAACGAACACAGTGACTGAGAAGGTAAAAATGGGAACTCACTCAGAATACTATTTGTGTTGCAAGTTCCTATTTTTCTAGTTGTAAGAGATACAAAATTATTCTCTAATGTCTTGATTAAAACGCTTGTTTCTTAATCTTACCATCCTTGTTATCCGAGCTCCCAGTTTTTCCCAGTGTGTCAGACCAATGGAAGCAATGCACCAGGGCAGAGGCAACAGCAATGCTGGTTGGAGCCTTGTCAAGCACCCTTCCCCCTCCCTGCCTAGCAGAGAGCAGGATGGGCCTAGAACCTCTTGGAATACAAGACAAATGTTAGCTTCTCCACTGTACAACATCAGTCGTGTTTTCTCTTAAGCTATTTAGGAATTTTCCTGTTACAAAGTGCCATAAGTGATGCCTTAACAAAATGTATGGAAGGCAGGGGCTGGGTTGCTGTAGCCAACTAAATAGCCCTTGTTTATGCTAGCCAACTAAGAGCCCTTGTTTGGGCTAGCAGGTTTCTCTGTGCCTCTCCTCCCACCACCAGAAAGTCTTAACACGACTGAAATTTATAGCAGTTACAACAAACCACTGCTAACTGCAAAGTTTAATAAGAGCACTTGCCTCTGGTGTAATGCAGTAATAAGGAGAAAATGCATGGCTCTGGTTGCTTCCAGGGATCTCTGCATGCAGGCAGGTACAGACAGACCTCAGCTTGCTCTGCCTGTGCTCCGAGCTGGCTCCCGGTGGAAAGCTGTGGATTGCTTTGATTGTAGGCACAGTGTGCTGTGCACAAGCAAACAGGCCCTGCCACTCAACACACCTAAGCTCCCCTAGATGACTGAAGAGAAACGAGAATTGTGCCCCTGTAACAAGAAAGGAAAAAAACCACCTTTTTTTTCCCTTTACACCCAACACTTGTTCACACTTGTCCCAAGAAAAACAAGTTTCCCAGTACTGCCCTTGGCTTCTCATAGGGGTCTGTTTTCAGACTTTTTCTGTCTTGCTGTTTGTTATATTTAGGTCATTTGTAAGCATTAAGCTATCATCTGCACAGAGGTGATAGCAAGTATAGCAGAAGAGTAACATTGGAGAGCATAAACCACAGTGGGTAGTGGATTACACTAAAGAACCAGTGAAGCCTGGCTGACCCTTATCAGAGTGAGCCAGCTTTTGCTAACACCTCTGAATGAGGGTTTACCACTTTTGTTTTACTCTGGCTATTTTAAAAAGAAAGAATCACAGCAAAATAACAGAACGTGAACAGGGAAATTAACAAAAGGTTGTAAAACCACCTAAAGTGTCTATTCTTTTTATGAGGAGGTTTATCAAGTGCCTAACCAGTCAATAAGCCACTAAGACAACTTAATAAAATCAAAGCCATTTTTGAAGACACTAGAAATT
Source organism: Merops nubicus (assembly GCF_000691845.1). Classification (NCBI taxonomy): domain Eukaryota; kingdom Metazoa; phylum Chordata; class Aves; order Coraciiformes; family Meropidae; genus Merops; species Merops nubicus. The sequence continues at coordinate 38,095 of NW_008615585.1, read as the reverse complement.
TTAGTGTGGAGCATCTCATAGTTCTGTTGTCTGCCAATGATCTTTCTTTTAACCCCTGCTCAGATGCTGTTATGGAAGAGGAAAAGAGGAAAAAGCTAGGAACAGCAGGGTGCTCAAGAGCAGGCTAAGCACAGGAGAACTGACAGCATCCCAGAACCACATGAAGGCACCTATCTTCAGGCAAGGTAACAGACTTTTCTCCTTGCTGTTATTTCACTAGCTGAGCAGGAGCCAGGTGATTTCCAGCTCTAGCCTGGGGTAAAGTAGCCTTCCCTGCCCTCCCACAGCTTTCCTACCCAGCCAGGAAGCAGAACTACCCTAGCGGGAACTACTGTCTCCAACCTCCAGCAGGATCCAGCAAGTCCTTCCTCACCATCATCCCCTACCTCCCATCTTTGCAGCAGCAGGTTCATGGAAGTGCTTTGGAGAGCAGACTGGTCCCAGAGGCAGCCCCAGCTGACGGATGCTCTCAAGCCTCAATGTGGCTATTTGGGTAAGCTGCACGACTTTTGCTATTATGTTTGATTTCTGGAGCCCACCTGTCCTGCAGAACACTACAGTCACCTTTGCTCTTGCTTTACTTTCCTGCTTTGGGGCTCAATTTAGCAAACAGCAGCTCATTACACATGGCAACAACTCTTCTGTACCATCGTTAATGGTACTGAGAAAAAGCACTAGAGACAATCAGATAAATATTAGGGAGGAAGAACATTTATTACTCCACTAAATTCATCATTTAATATTAAGTCAGCAAACACCCAGAGGAAAAAAAAAGAAGAAATCACCTCTTTCATATGTGGAAAAACCAAGAGAATATAAACCCTGAACATCTTTCTCTCTTTTTGCCTTGCCAGTCAGACTGGGAGAGAGAAGGTCAAACAACAATGTCACAACTTTTCATGCTGTTGGGTTGTTATTCAGAAAAAAACCAAGGCAGAATATGAATGCAATTGGATTTCAAGTGGATCTGGGATAGCCTTAATGCCAAAGTTTGTATGCTAGCTTTGTGATTATTAAGATCTCAGATCAGCCTTTCTTTCCGAGTACTGGCCTGGATTAGCAAGTCATCTGAAAGTTTACAGTAGGAAAACCATATGGGCCTATTCCTGTAGCTACATGTGTACAGTAATTATGGCATAGGTAACACATGCCCAAGGCATCATACTTGGTGAGGCACGAGGCTTACGTGCATATCTACAATTATGACTTCAGACTTCAAAGTACCTTATTGCTCAGACAAAACTGGTAACCTACTTCCTTGTAAAACACACACGGATCTATTGCTACAGAACACATATAGGTGCTGATATAACACAAGATTTGAAGTGTGGGTACCAGAACTGTGAATGGGAGGAAGGAGGATCTTAAAACATTTTCCTGTATTGTTTTAAAGTGAATGCACATTAAAGTAGCAGACAAAAGTAAGCGTGACTTATTCTCAAACTGCCAGAGTTTTGTGCTGATGGCTGAAGTCCAATTACCTGGCAGGCACCACTTCAAGCTCTCTGAGAAATGGAGTCCTCTCTAATACATCACCCACTCGATTGCTTTCAGACCTCTAATCAATCAAGAGATCCCATCACAATCATGTGATCAGCAGCTGTGGGCTGACATTTATGCATGGTAATTTATGATGAAAATTAACAATAAGTGTTTCCCTTTTACATTTTCCCTTCAGAATAAGACCAGATTTTACCAAAGTACATTTTCCTGAAGATCGGTTTCTAAATTAATAGCACCAACTTCAAAACAAATATTTCTGTGAGGAGGGCTGTTATAACATTCAAGTTCTTACATGATCTTCAAGGCTGCAGTGTGACCTAGGAGGCACCCATAATGAGAGACAGACAGCGAATAAAGCACTGATTTAATTATGTTGTTTGATATATGATGACCTCATCCACTGGTGTTTATACTAATGTAGTGCTCAGAATGCTTTATCGACATATGGGAAGGCACAGTCTCCAGCCTGAAGAGTTTACAGTCTCAAAGACTGAAACCAGCTGAAGGGTGTTCTCTTCCTGTAGCTTATGTTAGGTTTTGAAGCTTTGATCGTTTCCATCAGGTCTTAAATAGGCGCTGAGCACTGGAGGGTTGCTGGCTGAAGGAGCACTCTGAGCTTGCTGGACAAAACTACTGCATGGTGACCTTCAATCACCTTCAATTAATTATTGGAAATTAAAAGGATTTCCTATATGGCAAATCTGTGTTCCTATGTACAATCAACCACAGGAACATGCAAACACTGGTGGGGTGCAAGGGAAGCTATGTCTCTTTACAACACCTCCACCAAATTATTTCAGTTTTGGAGACACCTTGTGCCCCAGCATGAGATTTGACCCATTGATTTCTGCTTCTACAGAAAGAAGAGCAGGAGACAGCCAGTACAACTTGCTAGTTCCTCCACTAAAGACTTCCATCAAGGCAACTGTCCCACAACCATCTCCCCAAAAAAGAATCAACAGTGAAGGCTCAGAGTTTGGTAAAAAATACATGTATATCTTATTTTGCATTCCTGATTAAGATTCCCTGAAAAAGATACCATAAAGAGTTACTTTACTGCGTTAATGCCAGGAAAAACTGCATGAGGAAATGAGTAGTTCTGTATTCAGAGCACCATCTGCCAACCACACAGTAAATAAGTCCATACGAAAAATGGTGAGAAACAAAACATCAACAACCTACCCACTCATCAAGCAACAGCCATGCTGTGTGCTGAACGATAGGCAAGACTCATAGGAAAAAAAAAAGATAATATGCAATCCTCTAATTAAAGGCAATCAAAATTAATATTTACTAGGAAGATGAACTAGTAGCTTTAATTGTGGAATTTTCCAGCCTCCGATTGCTTTGGTTTTCAGCCCTGTTTAATAATGTAAAGCTTAACTTAAGGCATTGTTTATCTTATTTTAATTCTATACAGGAAACCTGTAAGACACAGGCAGTTGACACACTTTCACCTTTTTTAGGTACACACACATGTACACAACCATTGTTTTCACTGACACCAATCACTACAACCAGACAGGCTGTTTTAACACAAGTTAAAGAGCTAGCCCAGGTTTACTTTGGTTTAAAGTAATTTTGGAATGTAATTCTGGTCTTTAGCACATCCTCTCTCTTATGGTGAGTTTTCTCAGCAATGCTACACTCTAAAACCTCTACAAAAAAAAAAAAAAATCAAATACACAGAGTCCTTCCAGCAAGGATTAAAAAAATCAAGACTATAAATTAAATACATTATTATTGGAGAAAATGTATATATACACACACCTATGTATGTGGAAACCTTTCAAATGGTACACAGAAGTTAAACACTGAGAAAGCATTTGCCCAGCAGAGCTGAAAAATAGCTGAAAGAGACTACCAGTAACGTGTTTTCATTTTCTTTTCGAACTCTGGTACAAATTCAGCTAATATCACTTTGTATGATTTCATGCTGGGATAGGAGCCAAAAGTTTCACTTGAAATCTTTACAGTTATCAGATCTGGAAAGGTCTTCAATCCCTTAAGTTTGAAAAGCATTAAAAAAAAGGAGAAAAGAAAAAAAAAAAAAGACTAGAGATAAAAGGCCAGGGGCTTGAAGCATTTATCACTTCATCATACTCTTCCATTTGATGCTAGGTCAGCATCTTTACAGATACAATGGAATGCTTGCTCTACCTATATTTTCAGAGGTTTTGAGGGGAAAAAAAAAACAACACATTAATCAATGTACAGGGTCAGCAAGAGGCACAGAGCAACAAGGCCAGGCAATCCATATGGAGGAGAGAAGGACAAGGCCCTTAGCTAGCACATCCAGAAATGGAAACAGTCCTGGGAATAGAGGTTGGTTTCCAACACTTGCTTCCAGCAGTGGAAATCTGTAAACACACAGCCACATTGCTTTGCTGTTGGCCACACAAGTCCCAGCCCTGCTGTACGAGGGGGTGCAACCAGGTGGCACATACAGGGCAAGTGAGATGCTACCTCAAAGGCCATGATTGCTACAGCTCAACAAGCTCTACCCTTCACTGTGCCATGGCACTGGGGACCCCGGGCCTGCCCATGCTACAGGCTCCATTGTCAGCACCCCTTCTTACCACTATCAACTGCCTGTGAAACCAGGACATGTTCACAAAGCCCACAGACTGACCCAGAACAAAGCTGAAAGAGGAAGATGACAAGATATCCAGGAAAATGTTACGTCCTCCTGGAAGCAAGCAGTACCAACATTTTTTAGACTGCATATTAGGAAGGATTTCTTGACTAGAAGAGTGGTGAGGCATTGGACCAGGCTGCCCAGGGAGGTGGTGGAGTCACCATCCCTGGAGGGGTCCAAAAAACCATGTAGATGTGGCACTCTGGGACATGGTTTTTAGTGGTCATGGTACTGTTGGGTTGATGGTTGGTCTTGATGATCTTAGAGGTCTTTTCCATCTTTAATGATTCCATGATTCTATGATTTTTAAACAACTGTTAAAATAGAAGACTTCCAACTCCATATGACACCATGTGGGACTGCATAGGGACAGATCAGGGCAAGAAGCACTTTCCTGGCATATACTTGGCACCTTCAGTCTCCTCCTGATAAAACAAATATACCACAAACACTTTACAGACACCGTTGTAGCCAAAGGAAAAGCAGGCACAAGGTGAAACTAAACACAACCACAGAGTGCTCTACACCTTGCCAAGCTGATTGCTGTTTTGAGAGAGTATGCCAATGTATGAGCTATTAGGGCAGCTTCAGACCTGCTCTAGTTTCAGGCAGGAGCCACATTTCACCAGGCGACAGCCCACCTACTCACTACAGGACAGATGCTGTGCATGCCAAGCCCGGATTTTTCTAACATTTACAACCATTTCGTCTTACTGCCAGCAGCAAATAGGCAGGGAGCATATAACTACATCTCCTTATGACAAGAATCAACACAGAGCTTTAAAACATTATTTCTTCTAAGCAAGCCAGGATATGAAATAGAGGGGGGGGTATGCTCCTGGTCACTCAGTTTTGGGACCATAGGCAGCCCCCTCTTCAGCAAACAGAAAAGACAAAGTACTATCAAAATGTTTCTATTGCTTTCCCACACGCACATTAAAGCATTCTTTGTGCATGCAAGCAAATCTACTGAGCTTTTTCATTTCCTTGCTGAGGAAAGTTGATTTACCCTCCCTCCAATAAGAGCTGCCATTCATTCTATACGGGTGAATACAAATGAGAAACCTGGAAATTGAATCTTACCACTGTGTCTTTCCTTATGCAGATCCCTGCTGTCCCACCCCCTTCCAAAACTCCCTCTCAAAACACTTGTTTTCTCATTATTGCCTGCACATTTCTCACCCCTTTGTTCTTTCTGCTTATTCAGAAAGGTTTTATTTCTGGTTCCCTGACTTTGTCTTCACCTTTTCTCTCTCACCAGCCACAGGGGAGACTCATTCATACTTGCTCTCAAGTACAGCCCATCAAGAAATATCTCTGAAGGGGAAAAAAAATGTTTGGTGAACACAGTTTAACAGAAATACTCCCACCCACTTCACTCTCTAGTGAATCCTCTCATCCCACTCTTTGTTCTGGGGAAACCACACAAGTTACCACTCCCATTTGTTTCCCTCCATCACTCACTGAGCTCCAGATGCTTTGACACACTACTGACACCCACTTCGCTCTGCTGTCTACCCTTCTCCCCCCACCAATGCTAGGACATTCCCACACCTCTCTGCACCCTGCTCCACTCAACCATTTACCTCCCCTTCCTCTCCAATACACATTTGCACCTGCTGCAGATTTCTGCTTCAGACAAAACCTCAGACTTCCTCCTTGACACTTTCAACCCAATAATGTCATTGGCTTTTCTTCCTGCCTCACCTGAGGCATTTCCCTTGGGCTGTAGGCAGCATGGCAACATCTCTGTTCTGGCCTTCTGAAGCTGACAAAAGTCCTGTCCAGATCCACCTCTTTTTCTGATGCTGCCTGTCCCCACGTGAATAAGGGGATTACTCAGGAGGTCATCCCAAGCTGCCCTGGATGGTGCAGCTTCTATTTTCAGCCCTGCACACAGCTTAAATCAACAAAATGAATGCAAGCTACAAGAAGGTTTACATTAATAGAAATACACTACTGCTACTCTGCCAACGTAAGAGCTCATTTTTACTAGTTTTAACTATTTCTGGTTGTTACAGCTTGGTGCAAGAGCTGTCAGCAATACCTGCAATAAAAAAAACCCTCATCCTGTTATTCACTGCTCAGTATTGGTAACCGCACAGGGCCACATACTCACTCCTGATGGGTCTGTATAGATGCAGAAGTGAGAACCCCCTGCCAAAAGCTAGCACTCCAACACCTTGTGCTTTTCCAACAGGAATTGGACCTACCTACTTTGAACAGGTCACGCTAAGAAGCACAGCTCTTATTCACTGATCAGTACCTGAAGGTGTTATATGTTAGGTACTCCCAAAGTTGGAAGAATTAAGAACGTCAAGATTCAATTTCCACAAAAAGATCATGTCATTCTCTAATGATGGCCCCACATATCTACAGTCAGAGTCAAAGCAGACAACTGGAAGTGAACTCCCATCTATCTCCCTACTGGCTTTGGCCCCTGGTTTCTCTCTTCCCCTCTAAGGGACAGGAATTAGCAAGGGAGGTAGGGAGGTGGATACTCACTCTGGGTTTGCAGCCACTGGAACTAACTCCACCCTAACAGGCTTTGCAAGCAGATGCAGTATAGACATATCTGGTGTTGATGCTGCCTTGTCTGGTTCACTAAAAGACGTACAGATGTCTAATAAAGTTCCACCTGGAGCTCTTCTCCAGTGACAGCCTTATGAAGGATTGCTTTGAGAAAGGCTAAATTCATTTTGTCAGTTCAGGTTTCTTTGACATTGAGTGAAAAGCTTCCAAATACAAAAAGCTCTACGTAAGAGTGAGTTAGAGGGTAGGAAGGGGTGAGATTTATGGGAAAACTCACACGTTTTATGGAAACCCCCTTGCTACTAAAGACTAACAGCAAATTCTGGAGGCTGATGTTTGCAGCTGAGATGTACTACCTTAAATTTCTTCCATTCATACACAGAGCCATCTGAATGGGATCTTCTCATTTTGACTAAAGATCTTCTGAAGTAAGGAAGGAGTTAATTACAAATTATTCCATAATTCACTCACTTGTCTCTCCTGGAGCAGGATGAAGGGGAGTTCAGACTCCTCCATGTAAATCATTCAATCCCACTCACACTCCTAGTGCAGAAGTGTAAATCCTCACGCTGTCCTGTGACTCAAGCCTGGAATACAGAAAAGAAGAACAGGATGGCAGCACTTAGTAGCCTTAAGTAATGCACTGTTAAGAAACTAGAGCTATAATAATTATGTCTTGGAGACACTCAAGTCAAAGACATTGCTCTAATTCATGGTCAAATGACTGCAAGACAACAGAAAACAATGCTTTTATACAACTACATAGTCCTATATTTCCTGCTGAGTTACAATAAATCCCAGCTAGGCATCAGAAACTCTTCAGTTACTGGAAGAAGTCTAAAGTTTGTCAGGATGCTTCCTTAATAAACAATTTATTGAGTAGAAAGGCAACCTGGAACATGCTCTTAAAACACAACCTTGAGAAATGAAATTTATTGAACTTTACATGCTACAAAAAGGAAGCCAAGTTGTGTTAACAGAAGAGAAATCTGCCCTCAGATGCATATTTTCTTCTTCTTGCAGCTTCTGCAGTTGTTAGCTTTCACTGGCTTATTTACTTTACCAAATGAGCTCTGAGCACAGGACAAAGGTAGCTGCAGCAGCAGTGGGTGATGGCCCCATAGCCCTGCAGAATCCTGTGGGCACTCTTCCAGCACACCCCTCACATCACACCTCCTGCCACTACTCGAGGCACACACAATAACTCCTGCCCATCCTGGAAACAAAGGCTACAGCAGGATGGCAACTGCAGTTTTAATAGCCAAAAGGCAAGACTTAAGCCTTTCCTAGTTAACTGTAATAAAAGAGCCAACACAGTAGCTAAGATTAAGTACAGAAAACTCCATATTTGCACATCACTCATGGAAGCATGAAAGAAGACATGTTCTCATGCCATTTATTTCTTGCTCCTACATTTATACTTACATTTTGTACAAAGTTATTATAAATACCAGATTTCTCAAGTATACTGTGTGCATGTGTACATGTACCAGCATGTTTGTAGTAGCTACTTCTACAGCCTCAAAAGAAAATCAGCATAAGCAGGCATTCCAGTCTGAAATCACTAAGTTTTAAAGTATACGTCTGTAACCCTGAACCATGCAGCGTGAACTAAAGACACAGGCCTGGCAGATTTGTGCCATCTAGAGATTCAGCCCCAGAAACTACATCAGAGATTCTTCCAACACTCAGAAAGTCAAATAAAAGTTGACTTCTGCAAAACATTCTGAAAATCCTGAGGATAAAAGAAAGAACATTTTGTCAGCAATAAACTTTTGTTACACCTAAGAACGTTAAGCACGTCTTTGCTTTTTTGAATAGCATGAATAAAACACATTGGGGTTAATCAAAGTCAGGAAAGGTTCAAGCCTTAGCCATGCAGATAGCACAGTCCTTGTCCAAGTTAAAAGCTTAAGAGTTAAAATAAAGGGAAAAGAAAAAGGGGGGGAGGGCAGGGACCATGATTAACAGCAAACTTTTGATTCAGGCTTCACAGGCAAAAGAGCCAATAGTTACCAGCTCATATGGAGAGGTTCTGTAGCACATACCAAGAAACACTCTCAAAAAGCACAGATACAGCTTTTTGACCACTGTGGTAACTCAGAAAGATCCCACACTACACACAGAGTGCTGTAAGGGTTACAGCTGAGGTCACTGGCTTGACAATCCATCAGTTTGCTGGTTCAGGAGCTTGCAGTCAGTTTTTGTATAATCATGATGTACATACAGTGTAATGTTCCCCATACATGCTGGAAACATGTTCAGAATAACTTCACAGGGCTTGGAGAACTTTGCTTTCAGAGATTTCTGGTGCTTCAGGTTACACCTGGAGCAGATACAGCATTGACAAATACAAATCTCTTCTATTATAAGCTTGCCTGAGTGTAGGGAACTAAACATAAAATGCTGCATCCGATTACCTTGCTGAGGAACGTGGTGCATGTTAAACTATTAACAGATAAAAGGTCACTGGACTTCATAATTGGAAAGTTCTGCCTTCAAAACATACAGCCTCATGCTTTGTAACTTAAGCAACTAAAACTGCAAAAAAAGGAAAGATACCCATGGAAGCCTCTGGGGGGTGGAAATCACATGAGTGTGGGCACCTCTGGCAGCCATGGAAAAGATGAAACGTAAATATAACTGATTAATCAAACCTAGCATCATAAAAAGTTGCTTGAATCCTTGACTTTAACAACTGGATTGCTTTTTGTGGACTAAAAGAAAGTCTCCCAGCTTCCCCAGCTCGGACAGAAGTGCTCATTATCAGAAGACTAATATATGAGGTAAGTATGGTCTGTAAATGTTCGTAATGACTCTCTCCTCATACACTTCGTGTTGGCAGGAAAAAACATTTCAAAGCCCAGCTGCCACCAATATCTAGGATAACTTCTTCAAACATGCAGAGACACACACCTTAAAATCTGCTGGCTGCTGGTGTGAACAAGAAAAGCCAGAAGTCTCACACAGAAGTCTCTAGAAGAATCACTTGAAAGGCATGCTTTGTTGCTCAAGAGTCAAAAATAAAAATGGATGGGCACCAAAACAGGAATTAGTTGTTTAACAGGCAGACCTCGGGCCCACTGAAACCAAAGGGTATCTGGATTTCTTGAACTAGCCCTAAATTCTACCAGCAAAGTACAGGCCACAGTATTGACCTCATTTCTGTGCAAGCAAACCTGCACACACAAATCAACCAGATCACATTTCCTCATATACTTTTACAAGACAGGGAGAACAGAGGAGTTAATGAAAATATAGTAGATAGATAAATGGAAGCTATGTGTGGCTAAGAAATTTGGATCTGAAAGCCTGCCTGGTTTCAGGTATCTGATTCTGAATGATCCGATTTAAGATTTACCATAATCTCTGCAAAGAGGAAAGGAAAAATCTTCTATTTTTAAACATATTCAAAACAATGCTATCTTTATTTAAGATTCAAGATGGCCAGATAGAATGAAGGAGCCAACTGGATAAATCAGTCAAGATACACTGGCTAGAGATACTGAAGAGTAAATCCCCTTCTCTGCATAAGCTGTGCTATCCAGGCAACCAACAGTAAGTATCTTTTAATACTTTTATCTATAAAGAAAAAAAAAAAAAATTACTCATAGAAGCTCAATCTTTCTTTTCAAAAGCCTGCCAGTGTCATCTGAAGCTCATTTGTCAAACATACATAGCAAAGAAAAATGCAGGACCTTCCTAGCATTTGGAAGAACATGAGGTAAGACAGGAGAAACTGGTCAAATAAAACCTAACAGAACACATCAGACAATTTAAAGGCACACATCTTCCTACAAAATGGTCATCCAAGACCGTGTGTGCACACTTGGATGTGCACCTGTGAAGGGGAGGAATCCAGCCCTGCCAAAACAGACCTGGCAGGATGGTGAAATTCCCCTTTTCATTTGCTTTTAATGCAAGCACACCAAAGAAAGGAAGGATCCTGCCCACCCTGGGCCTGCAGCTGAAGGCAGTAGGCAGCTGACAGGCAGCATGCAGTTAGGGTCACACAGGATGTCTTCACACATGAGCAAGACAGGATTGTCTCACCAGGGGAACCTCCATCCTGATGCCTCTTCCATGGTATCACATTTGGCATGGTGCTGCCTTTGCATCCTGGGCATGTGTATCAGCAATGTGCCCTCACACGAAGGGTCATCTGGGACCAGGCTAGAGATCTGCACATGCCAGGATATATAAAAGCACTTCAAATGCCCAAAAGAAACAGCTTCAGATGAAGGAAGTCTGTAAATGCCAACTGCTTTAAACACAACACTCTCACAGAAACACCCATGTGCACACACACACACACAAGGGGGGTGGTTCAGAGCACCATCTGTGCTCTAAAACCTCTGTGAAATAAAGTTAAAGATCAGCAGGTTCTCAGGTTTTCCTGGAAATGCAAGTATACTTCTAGAAACCAGTCTTAGTGTCCCTCCCTCCTTCCAAAAGTGTTATGCCTGTCCCCACAACGAGAAGCCTTCCTGAAAGATTACTCTCCCAATCATCACTACCACTAATGATCTTCTGACTGTTATGTTAACAAATAAAAACACATCATTTTGTCAACACAATGTTGATATGACCCAGCGTTTGGGTGTATTGCTTCCAAGAATAGTATCCAGGAAGTGGCAAATTGAGCCTCAGGACCTTAGGAAAGTAATTCACATTTGCTTATACTGATTTCAATCCCATTCAATGCAGCCACAGCTTGCTGGGGGGTGGGAAGAGGGAGGGGGGTTTCAGGGCTTTCTTTCTTAAGGAATACCATATGTAATGTAAGCCATGCACCTCAGGAGACTGAATGGTCTAAATGTCCCTTCTCCAACAAAAACCCAACAAGGGGGAGGCAAACCATACAAATCTGGACCACATCATCAACCCAAAGCCCATATACACTGTGACAGTCACCCCCACTGCCCTATTTCACGCTCTGACCCCTATCATTCCTCCCTGGAGTGGAAGAGGAGGAAGAACAGAGGCAGCAGGAATCGCCTCATCCCCTATCACAGACAAACTAGCACAAAAATTACCTTGTTGTGCAACCTCCCACAGGAGCAAAGAAGAGATGATGGGATTTTATACCCTTAGCTCAGAGATCAACATAAGATTTGGGTTCAGGATGACCAATATCACAAACTGTGGGACTAGGTGAGGCTTGCCCCTGGCAATGTGCCAAGAAAAGAGGGCTGCAAGAAGCTCCTGATCTGGGCCATAACTGGGGAACCTGGTCTTAGGGCACAATGCAAAGTTTGGGTTAGAGATAGGGTTAGGGTTGATAGAAAGATAAAACTTAAGGGCCCATATAAAGCTGGGGCTCACCTCTGCCTTGACAAATGACTCAGGATTGCAGGAGTTCTCTCCCACTGAGCTCATCCTGCTTGCAAGCGAGATGAAAGCTGTGGTTTGCTCCTCACAGCTGCCACTGTAGGTTGCAAATACCCTCAAGCATATCCTAAATTTATTACGCAGCTGACCAGCCTCAGGTTTTTAAGCACAGCATCTCAAAACATGCCCCCCACCCTTACTTTCAAAGGAAAAAAAAAATAACCCAACAACAACACTTCATAACTTTCAGAAGCACATTCCTACACATGCTGTACCATAACCAAGCCCAAAGCACACGGGCCACAGCTGCTAAATGAGCTGAGGCAGGTACCCAAGGGCCCTGTCTGCAAACCCCTCTATGGAAACCCAGCCCTGAGACAGTCCCACCCTGGGGTGTCCCCTGACCCCACGCAGGGACCTCTGGACCTCCTGGCCAGCACTGCTGCTGTCTCATTGATTCAACTCCACTGCTGCAGGAAGAGTTTTACCTCTCCTGGGCTTCTGCAGGGGAAGCTGTAGGCAGAGGGAAAGTTATGCATACTCAGCTGGGTGAAGAAATTATTTCCTAGCAGTTTGCTGGTTTTAAGTTATGCAGATACAAGTGTGTAACTTGGGTTATCTGCCACCTAGTTGTTGGTCACAGCCCTGAACTGCCAATCCAACCTTTCAAGACACAAAAATGTCACAATACTTAGCTTTGCATTAGAATCAGCTCAATCTGGAAAAGGGCAATCTATTTTCTTTTTTGCTCATTTTCTTGATATGAAAAATCTCATTTCTATTTTTTTTAATGCAACCACAATACACACAAACCCACACACATTCCCTGAGAATTAACTGTAAAGCTACTCATCAACTGTAAAGCAAGCCTACCATCTGAAATCTCATTTAAATGAATGAAAAAAATCGAAGAAAAAATTAACTCTATCTTCACATGAAAGTTCTCCAAGTGCAGGTCACTAAATCCATTAGAATAGAAACCTGGAATTAGAACTTGGAAGTTTTTTTCCTTTCAAATTAAAACCTAACATCTCTGTGTCTGGGCATGAGTTGCACAGCTTGCCTCCTCAACTTGCCAGCTAAACTTCTGTTGCGGTTTTTGTTCTGATATTAAATATTTTATGAGGTATTCTAGGTATAATCTGAATAATGACTATGAATTAACAAAGCACTGATATATTATTCTATCTTTCCTGATGATAACAGAACATATCCAAGAATGTCCACACTCTTAAATCTTTCCACTGATCACTAAGTGTAAAAACAGCCTCAAAACTGATACTACTCTAATTCTCCCTTATTCTGTCAAGTTGTAGCTGAGCCATGACTCTGAGCACAGGCTAGTAGGACGTCTTGCTCCAAAGTGCTCAGAGAAGGAGCCTTGTTTATAACATACATAATTTAATCTCTTTTACAGTAATATTAACACTGAAAGAAACCAAAGCAGAAGATTAATTATGAAAATACTATATTGTAGATTTGCCATTTTCATACTTGAAAAAAATTATTCTGTGCACCAAAAATATAATGGCCATAGTGAAAAAAAGACACTATGGCACATCAGGTTCCAGGTTTTCAGACAGTATTGGTGTTTCCAAGTGGTCAGATTTCAAAAAGGAAATAGCTTTTTATGCTTTGACTGCTTCCTTTTACCTACATACTTTCCTTATAGGTGTAATTAATTATGGCCACAGATGAGTCCATATATTTAATGCGAGACAAAACAGGAAGCTTCCCCTATTCCCCCCTAAAAATTCACAACTACTCAGAGATAAGCTAAAATTATGAGCTTAATTGCACTCACAGGGAAGAAGAAGAAATCTGGCTTATCTTCGGTTATCACTCTTTTAACATATAAAGTACAAAATTCATTAGAACATCTTGAGCTCAGGAAGACACCATCAGCTTCAGAAGAGCAATGAGTTTGGGGTATTATCTTTTATCATGGCCAACCTGTTAGATGGGGTAGAAGTCAACAACACAAGGAGGAATGTGTTGCACATTTTGACATTTAAGGAAGTTGCCCTGCATTACTCGAAACTTCTTGTCCAATGTTTATTTAGTAGATCCTCTGTATTTGGATAGAAAATATTCAGTAATATCTCAGGGTACTAAGATTTCAGCCTTGTGCACTGCAGACTTAAAAACTAGATAAATTTCATTTTCTTCCCACTGAAAACCATAACAACTGGAACAAATTCTCTACAATGCCTCTTGCATTACTTAACATATCAAATTCTACTTAACCTATGCCATCCTGAATCTCACCTTCTGCTCTGAGTTACATAGGTAGAGTAGAAATTGTCAGAGATAAAAGCTTACAGTGTTTAGCTGCTGAGAGCCTTCTGACTTCTGAGATTGGACCACCCAATATATTATTACAAAAACATAAGCTATTTTGATCTTTGTTATTTCTCAGCAGAGAAACAGTTAAAATAAAATACCAAATATTAAATACCAAGCATTTCTGTCTCAGAATCCAGCACTACAGATGAAAGGGGCAGTTTACACTCCTCTGACCCATGGCAAAAGAAATCAAGACTTGCATTCAGATCATGCTCAGAAATTTTCTCTGGTATTATTATAGCAATATATTTGTATTTAACTCCTTTCCCAACTCTGACTGGTATTTTGTGACAAGAATCTCATTCATCCCAAAAAAAAAAAAAAAAAAGAAAACCCTCATCAGATGAACAAAAATGTTTCAAGAAAACAGATCAGATTCAAAGAGCTGGTGAGGAAACAAACCATAAGGGTCTGGTTCCCACTGGCTCCCTTGGCAAGCTGAAGAGGGAACCAACCTCCTTGGCCTGGAAAACCTCTGTCAACTCTTGGGGCTGCAGCAGGCAGCTCCCCAAATGAAGCTGGCTCATGGTCTGGGAAGAACACAGCTGAGGGGATTTAGAGACAGACACCTCTCATCTGCAACCTGCAACGTGCTGCAGACATCAGCCATGTGCCAAGCAGCTTGTTTCAGCAAGGGTGGCATGGGCAGCACCAGGACAGCAGGCATCCGTTTGTGGTATGCCCAAGCCAAAGGTGCCCAAAAAGGAGAAGTGGAGAAGCAACGTACTTAGAGGTCAATACCAAATGTGACTTGATTTTTGAGTGGACCTAGGACTGCTGATAGCCAGGTCAACCCTGCACTGCCTCTCAGCTGTGGTACAGAGGCCCACTTCTGGGATTCTGCTTCTGGTAGTTCTACCTCACACTACATAAAGCCATCAAGTTACTCTGAGATAGCTCAGCAAGCTCTGAAGCAAGAAAGTGCTGAGGAGACAGATCCTAAATTATCCACAAATCTTTCTTTGCCAATCCTGCCATATCGCTAGATATATGTGGTTTTGGAGTGCCTCCAAGTCCACACAGGCACTCCATGCCATGGTCCCAACACCACATAGGGGCCAGACTGGAGCACACCAGCCTCGATGAAGGCCAAGGGAAAAGATGAGCACCTTGCTGCCATGCATGAGGACCTGCCACCACTGCAGAGCATCAGAAGAGATGAAGATCCACAAAAGATGTCCTCTTCCTTGAATACTGGGTTCGGTTTTGGGCACCATAGTATAAGAAGGACATTGAGGTGCTGGAGCAGGTCCAGAGAGGGGCAACAAAGCTGGTGAAGGGTCTGGGGAACATGGCTGGTGAGGAGCGGCTGGGGGTGTTTAGCCTTGAGAAGAGGAGGGTGAGGGGAGAGCTTATTGCTCTCTACAACTCCCTGGAAGAATGTTGTAGTGAGGTGGATGTTGGTCTCTTCTCCCAGCTAACTGTCAGCAGAACAAGAGGAAATGGGGTTCGGTTACACCAGGGAAGGTTTAGACTGAACATCAGGAAGAATTTCTTTACTGAAAGAGTGGTGAGACATTGGACCAGGTTGCCCAGGGAGGTGGTGGAGTCACCATCCCTGGAGGTGTTCAAAAAACATACAGTCAGGGTCCTTCAAAACATTATTTAGTGGGCATGGTAGTGTTAGATGATAGTTGGACTTGATGATCTTAGAAGTCTTTTCCAACCTTAATGATTCTATGATCCTCAGAGCTTAATGAATACTACACAGCAGGAAAACCTATTCCAACCACCAAGGCAGGAACAGCCAGTTCTGAGGGTTTTGCTTAAAAGTTGGGTTTTTTAGGAGGCAAAGGGAAGTGAGAGATACAAGCAAAGAGAAAGAAAGGGGGTTTTTTAATGGGGCTGGTGTTAATTCCTCCAGACTTCACATTTTTTTTTAAAAAAAAAAAAAAAAGAAAGCACCATGGTACTTTGCCAAGATGACCAATATTTCTGAAGGAATTGTTTTTAAAATTGTTTTAATGAAACAAGCTTAAAAACATGAGTATATTCAGAATCAACACTGGCACTTGGTATTAAAACCTTATCTCCCTTCCCCCATTCCTGACTGCCATTAAATACAATTAACTCCCATTTTCCTTCCAATGCTTTATGCTTTCCTGGCAAAGACCAGCCTGCAAAGCCTATCAGAAAAGCAGTGAATGGAGGAAGGAAGGATGAAACACAGCAGGAGAGCTGTGCACAAAGCTGATGATTTGAACACGATTTAACTCACAGTTAATGCACAGCAGGACTTTCGTAATGTCCTTTATCACCTACGAAGCTATTTCCTCATTACTCATTATCATTACACATAACAAGACAAGAAAAGATGTTTCTGCACAAAATGGAAAACCATTAGCATAAAATCAGAAATCAGCAAAAGTTCAATGAATTTTGGAAGAGAAACTGATTCTTGCTTCTATTCACGAGAGACAACACGTGACATTACATCCCACTGAAGGTGATCTCCAGCAACAACCCTCAACGGCTTGAATTTCCACTGGGTTTGACAGAGCTCCTCTCAGAGGGAAACCAAGGAATCCCATCCAGCCTGGACCCTCCAGTTCTCACTCTTGTCACACACAGCACACATTTATGCTGTGTTTGCCCTGTTACATGTAAATATGGTGAAGTCACATATAAAGACCAAGAGAAATTGGTATAACACACACTTCAACTTTGTTCCTTCCTGGAATCCATTGCTAAATGTACTTCAACCACAAAGCGTAGCAGAAACATTTAGTTTATTGCCATTTTTTCAAGCCACAGACAACAGAACAATTCCTAAGAGTTGCAGGGATTTTCCATAGCATTCATTTGTACTAATGTGTGATACAAATATTGGTTTCACCAGACAAGAAATCTGCCTCAGCAGAGAAAGACAAGTAAATCATGAAGTCAAGAGTCAAAAATTTCAGAGACAACCACAGGTCAACATGACATTTCCTCTATCTGATCTTAGACTCGGCTTCTACATGGCAAAGGAAAAACAAGTTGATAACATTTGTGGTGTCTTACTATTGAAACCGAGTTTGTGAGCACCTGCAAGAGAGCAACAGGCAGATTGCAAATCATTAGGCTTAAAAAAAAAAACTTTAAAAAAAAAAAACCACACAACACTAAAGGCATTTTCTTTTTCAGTGAGCAGAATTCTGAGAAGAAATACCTCTATGGGGAAGGTAGGATCTCACCAGGTCAGAGGTATAGTGGGAAAGATAACATTCAAGAAATCAAACTTCCTGTGTTTCTACAAAACAACATTGTGAGCTTTGGGGGCAAAACCAAACTTCTGAATATTGATGTCAAAACAAAGAAAATTAACTACTTGTAAGTAACAACCTCACTGCAAAACCTGGCCATTAAGCTTCATCCCAACTCCTAACCCCCTGTACTACTCACTTCTTTCAACTGACTGCTTCTTCTTATTTGACCTGTTTAACCTCACTGTTTAAGCTTTCTGCTCCCAGACCACTTCTGCTGCTCCCTCAGCTCTCAGACAGGCTTCCATTAGAGCTATTCTCAGCCTAGAGGAATGTTAATTGTTGTAGAAATTACACTGTAAAAACGGATGTCATAAAGAGCCCAGCAACAGAAATTCAACCACCAGTCCAACACATTCAGCTCTGTTTCCATCATTAAAAAACTATGAAAGACAAATCAAAACAGAAATTTTGGATTCAGGTAGGAAAACAGGAAAAATGTAACACAACTGAAACAAAGTTGAACATTAAAAAAAAAAAAACAAAACACACCACACCAAACACTTCTGTGGAGAAGAAATGGCACAATCCAAGTACATGAGGAAACCCAATATGGAAATTTTGGCACAGATTAAACTCGAAAAGACATAGATACAATAGTTTAAAAAAAAAAAAAAAAAAGATGTAGCCTATCCTAACACAAGATATTTTATTTTTTCTTATTGTGCTATTAGGCTTTTGCCTCATCTCCTTCTTACATGTGCACCCTATGGAAAGACCCATTAGTTTCAAAACAAAAAATAATTAAAAGGAAGCAAAACCACCCAACGCTCAGTAACTAAAATGTGTGTCTGTGAAAAAAAAAAGAAAAGTATGTTTTATAGTATAGTTTTGGTAACTTCATCCAATGGACCTTAACAAACTTCCAGTTACACACATTTAAGTGGCCAGGAACATTATTCTACTCATACACTCATTGTACAAGTGGTGAGGACAGGCACTACCAGGCACAAGACACTGAGGAGTCAGAGCCAAGGCAGTGATGCCAAGAAGACTGGTGGGGTCAGCACACACAACAAATAGGCTCACCAAGGTTTCCACAGGAAAAAACAATGGGTACTAAAAGTGGTTTCTTCTGGGAGACCCAGGAGTTAGAGACAAACTTTTTTTTAAGCTTAGTGGAAAAGATACATGCATACAGGACCAGTAAATGACAGAAGCTACACCAACTTGCCACAGCTGCAATGTTGTGGCCTCTTTACTGGGCTGAATCCTCAGCTTCTGCCTCCACCTCCTCCCACCACAAAATCCTTTCACTAAATGCTAGATGAGTCTGTGGACTCACCGCAGTTCAACTAGAAGTAATTTGCTCTCCAGCTACAAGTAGTACACCAGATTTTTAGATTGCCTTCAAGGATGAGAAAAAAGGAGCTCCCACCCTAGATAATAAATCTCCTGCTGCAATTCACAACTTGGAACAGATCAGGTAAGGCCAGATCTGCAGCTCTGATCTGAGTGTGAGGCTCTTAAAAACACTTGGGACATCAGTGAAAAAGCAGAAGGTGAAGGAATATGCCACTAGAGTGGCCTTTCCTATAACCTTATGATGAATGATGCCTCAGATAGAAATGATTGCCTTGTCAGCAGAAGCACCATTTCCCAATTACTCCTACAAGAGGGAAAGTAGCCTCTCTTAGCCTCTTAGAAGGCTTTCTTTTACTCTTCTTTTTTTTACTGCTTAATGGGAAACCAGTTTATCTGCTATACTCTAATTCTCTAAGTTTCCCTTGGTTACAACAGCACTTCCCTGCCCAGGACACACTGCACACCCTATTCAAGAGTGGCCATGTTGGTATTTTGGTGGTTTTTGAAAGAGCTGAACTTTTTTCCCTTTCATTTTCTTCCTTTAAAGCCTTTAAAGAATCACATCTGTCATCTTTTTCCATAAATATACAAAAGCTCTACAGGTTGATTCCCAGTTACTGTTTTTCTAGCAAACTTGGTGCTCTATGGTCAGGAGAGTATTTCCAGCCTGAACCTGTGTGGGGCTATCACTGCCAACTGCACAGACCAAATCCCTCTTCATCCCAATACTAGTTTGTCTCCAGGGGATCAGCAACGTATAAACTTACCCACCCAAAAAAAAAGAGCAATTTTTACCCTGCCACTATTTTATCCATCACAGAGTGAAAGAATGCACACGTATGTCTGTGCATGCAAGGGAGGTTGCAAACCCCTCTCCCAGCCCTGAGTCTTTTATTAGTGCTGTAAAGTCAGAGTCTCAGCCAGGCTGTTTCTTTCACTACATCACTTCAGACAATCAGTTGTACCTGATAACAAGCTGTCATAATTTCTCTTTCCAGAATGATACAGGTTTGTCTTGTCACCACCCCTTCCCAAGACTGTCCAGCCTAACCTTGAAAGGGGCAGGTAAAATAAATGGCATCTCTGTTAGGGTTTGCCTTCAAAGAGAAGACAGAGTGGAAATGACTGGGAACTGATGCACTCAGACATGAAGACATTGAGATGTTTCAAACCTCTTCCCAGGTAACTTCATAAGAGACTGTTTCAGACTTGAAAGTGCTGTCTTGATTAAGCTACCTCCACTGAAAGAAAAAAAAACTAACTTACTTCAATCAAATCAAGTGACTGCGGAAACCTCTTTTAAATACCACTGCCTGCAATCTCACCGAGTCCCAGGCACCGCTCCCAAAGACTTCAATAAAACCTTTGTCTGGGATAAGGAGTGCCAGATTTGGCCCACTTTAATACATTAAGTCTGTGGTAGGTGAAAAACTGAAACACGGAGTGGTTGTGAAACTACCCTCATAGCCAAGGAGATAAGAGAAAACAGCACTTGTCCTTCCCCACAGTGGGAGCATACAAGGGGTGGATGGGAAAGTTGGAAAGGAGGAGGGAGCAGGAGTTTTAGGCTAAGAAGTATTTAATATTCTCCCAGCGTGGGCCGGGCAGGATTGCAGTATGTTTGCTAGAGAAGCTGGCTGGAGTGGAAGCCTGAGAAAGCGTTCAAGGACGCGCGGATGTGTGCGTGTGTGTGAGTGTCGAGGGCCAGGCCTATGCAAGTTCACAAAGTTTAGTCAATTCTCCTGCCAACTCTTCCAAGCTTGAGGCAAAGACAGATAACCTGAACTTAACCCAATGCCGAGCAAACCTTCCCGTCTCACCCCCACCCTCAATTAGCAAGCTTCAATCCAGGGTGCCTAAAAATAAACTATGAAATCACTTCAGGTACAGCTCCAGTAATGCACTTTTCCATAAACTTCTCCATATCACTGACATGTTCCAAATTTCATTTAAGACTTGTCTTGTAAATAAGTAAATAA
Source organism: Merops nubicus (assembly GCF_000691845.1). Classification (NCBI taxonomy): domain Eukaryota; kingdom Metazoa; phylum Chordata; class Aves; order Coraciiformes; family Meropidae; genus Merops; species Merops nubicus. Next base: position 17,216 of record NW_008615585.1, on the reverse strand, counting down.
ACCTATGTGAGGGGTGATGAGGCTTACATTCCATCAGGTCTTTACTCTTGTATCAGTTTTTCTGCCCCCACAGTAAGCAAGGTGCTCCTCACTGCATTACTGTTACCTGCTGCTGCTTTTAAGATAACCAACACTAAAATAGCTGTCTGGATTACTTTCCAAATAAAATCAGTTTCTTGCACAGCAAAACTAGGGGCCAATACCTTTACTTCAGAATTTCAGGATTTTTTTTTCTCCCTATTCCCCAGCTGTGAACATCCATCCTCATGACAGTCTCCAACATCAAGACCACCCAGATTCATCTTCATCTCTCAGCCATCTGCCTCTCTGCTGCACTGAGATAAAAATCTAGACAGAGTCTTTATTATTATTTTATCCATAACTTGTCTAAACCTTCACCTGCAAAACACTGAGTCACTCTGTCTTTAAACACCTGAAGAATGTAAAGGAAGAGAAATTAACTCATAGGCATGGAAGCTAAACAGACAACAGTATAAACTTCAAGTCAAACAAAAAAAAAAAAAAAAAAAAAATCAGAGTAATGACAGAAGGTTTTTAAAGCAGATGAAAAGTCAAGTCCTAAAAATAGAAGCCAGAGGAAGCTTGGCTGATCTATTCCTTTTTACCATATCGCTAACTTATCATCAGAAGAGAGCTAGCAGTATTTACCTTTATTAATGCCTCATCAACCTCAAATTAATAGCTTAAAATACTGATTAATCACCAACTTGAAAATGTTAGTACCTCTAATTGGCCTGCAGCAACAGAGGGGGGGGAAAAAAAAAAAAAAAAAAATCAAACCAAAAAAACACATTCCAACCCACAATTTTAGACAGGAGTCTCCTAAGAAAACAAGATATTGGCAAATAAGACAACTCCTCCACCTCAGGTCAAGAAAGCAGGGAAGAAAGCCCATGTAAGCTACAACACTGCAAAACATTCCAAGTCATAGTAAAAAGCTGGTAGATCACTAAAATTAATCACTTAAAACTTATCACATGAACTTCAGTGCTACAACATGCCATGACTGCTCCATCAGCCCCCATCTGCAAAGTTACCCCAGTAGCAAATTGAGGCATCTCTCTCCTTTGGGTAAAACTGCACGGTCAAGGTCACAAGAAGATTCTGTTGAGTGTTAAGAAACAGGAAGCAAAAACCACTGGCTTTTGTTAATTACTATTCTATGTATGGGAGACCCTCCTGCCTGAGCACATTAAAAGATCACACCTGAACACTTGTCACCTTGCCCACAGGAATACATTTAGTGGTGGTGATGTACAAAGATTTTCTGCTGCAAAGGAAGCCAACAGTGCTGTCCCACTAAGCGACAGTGTCAGACATTTGAAAAGATAGAGGAACCTCTTAAAAATATGTATTAAAAAAACAAATGCAACCCTTTGTATTACAGGAAAATTTTCACCCATCAGCTTGACACTTCACAGTGTGATAAGATTGTCATACCAGAATGAGTGTGCTGCATTGCCATGCTGGAAGTGGACACTTGAACAGCTCTCTACCAGACTTCTAATGTCGTTGAAATTCAGCACCAGAAATAATTACCATGTTTTGAATGTTCTAAGAGTCAAAATGTTTTAACTTCCATCATCATAAATTGTATCAAAATGCTAGTGTAGGTATGACTGCATGAATTATTTGTATAAGCTTATTTCCGGAACTCTTTTTGCTGAATTTTCATGGAATAGGAGTTTTGAGGGTTTGTGACATCCTGCAACTCCAGCTTCCAGTTTGAGTAAGAGGAAACAGCACTGTCGTTACCAGAGGGCAGCTGCTCTAAGCTGTCATCACCCCCAAGCCCAACTTCAGGGGAAAGCAAAACAAAATATACCCAGCTGGGATGAGTCAGGAATTCTCCAGATTCATCCTCAGCAACAGAAATATAATTTGCTTTTTTGTTATTCGGGTTATTGTAAGGGGGTCATCAGTTAGAAATCCACTGTGAAGCCATGGAACACAAGGCACCTATGGAAATAAGGCAGTACAATGAAGTCTGCAGTTTCCCACTGCTATCCACACTTTGTTTACCTTACAGTAAAGCCTCAGTGCTTCATATCAACTGGTCTTGCCAGCAGATAACTAACACACGTTCATTAATTCCTGCTACTTTGGGGAGGGGGTGAGAGGAGGAGAAAGGAGATGCCAGCACAGCCTTCACTGTCGTGCTTTCTCAGCCAGAGCATTTCATCTCCGTTACTCAGTCTTCTGCAGAAGATGGATATGGTTGGAAGTGTTTGGAATAACAATATCTCCATATGTAAATGATAAATGCTGATTTCTTTCAGCAGGAAAGAGACACACGTCTATCATCATTTTCTCAAGGAAGCGAGGTCCTCGGCTGCAAGGATAAATATTTAGCATATTCCTGCTTGTGACACAGGATCAGCTGACATACACATACAACAGGATCTACTGTAACCCTGAATCCAAAGCAAATGGTCAGGACAAGGTGAATATTGGTTTTGGGGGGGTTGTTTCATTGGTTTTTTGGGGGTTTTTTTTGTTTGTTTGTTCATTTGTTTTCAGTAATTACATACTTGGACACTGTCTCTTTTCTACATGCACTGTCCTTGTATTTGTGATATCGAATTTTGGGAGGGGAAAGTACAAAGGTACTAAGAATGATTCTCTGCAATTATACATTATCATTCTAAGAATAAAGAAATATTTCCAACTGATTAGAAAACCTCAGTGAAATCAACTTATCACTTTATTAATTCATTCAGTCTAAGTAAATAAGTAAGCTTCTTGTGAGGTTAGCTCCAGGGTTTATTCAAGTCACATCTGACATTAATGTTTTAACCAAGCCCATTATTCAATGATTTTCATGGCCTTGCACAGAGGAGAGGAAAAAAAGGCAACCTCAAAAGGCAGGCTGTGTGTTTTCACAATCCTGGGAAAAACTTGGGGCTGTCCCGCAGTGCAATTTAAAAAAAAAAAAAGCTGACACTCCCTCTAGGAGTGATGTAGGATTCCCAGCCTCCCAGACCTCGCCTGAGCAGAGTGAACAAGCCCAGATGGCACCCAGATTTTCTGCTAGTTCACAGGCCCTAACTAAGCCCAAAACCAGAAAAAAAATAGAGCAGGCCTGCTACAAACAGATTTCAGCCCTGGGCTACGTGCTGTTGTAGCTGCTCCTCATATAGTTAAGGTGATCAAAGACCTGTTACCACACAAAAAAACCAGCACATTTATCACTGGAAGTATTCCCCTGCAGAAGAAATGAGTACTGGGGAGAAAACAGAGAACGCAAATACACTAATTATAAAATCTCACTGTGAAAACTAATATTTTCACAAACTGCTTCAATCAGTGGAAAGACAGGTTTGCAGGAATTTAAAATCTTTCACCTGAAATGCCAAGAGCCCAAACAAAAGAGCACTGTTCTGGCAGGGCAGGACAAAGCCATAAAGCAGAACCACTTGAATTTCTTAATCCAGGTTGCCTGACAGGGTAGAGGCAAGCCAGCAGTTAAAATGATTAAGTATATTAAGTGAAAATATTTCCTTTTAATAAGTCAAAAGAATTTTCATTGAAGGATTTTAATAATGAATATACACCTTGAGCTGAAGCTATATCAGAGGAAGTGTCCTGTCCAAAACAACCACCAGCTTTAGTGGAAATGCTCCTTCAGAGGCATCATCTTTACCATGTATTTGTCCAGGGCTTATCATAATTGCAACAACATAAAGCCCTCCACAAAATTTCTATTTCCTACTTGTCATGAACTTTATGAGACAAATGACTATTCCAATCTTTGTTTTCTCGATTGGCTCTGAATTCTTTGCAGCCACCAAAAACACTGCAAAAAGGCCTTTTGTCACACTGCTTTAAAAGCTATTTTCTCACAGTGGAAAGTCAAACAGGAGTGTGGAAAATGCATAAGACACAGTAGCTTCTTTTCCAGTCTACAAACAGTGAAAACAAACAGGAAATAGAGACTAAAATAGGATGGACAGAAAAAGACTTCTGACTCTTTTTTAAGAGAAAAATCAAGATTCTTTGTAAGTAATTCTTTTCACAAAATACATTCGCTTTCTCTGAAAATTTTCAGGTTTCCTTTTAGACATCAAAAAATGGTATTTTTGCCAGAACTCAAAAAATGTTTGTGTTTGGAAGTTCATGCTCTTGGCTTTCCACCAAGCAGCAGCCCATTCTTTTTCACAGCCTAGGCTCCATTCTAACATGTTAGGTTTTCACACACACTGTTTCCCTTACTGAAGGTGTAGTCTGATCAGCATCATGATGTACAAAGAGTGAGTTACACTCTCAGGGGGCACGGCTGCAGCAAGTTGTACATCTGACTTTGTAAACATATGGCAGAATTTAAACAACAACGTAACATGAGAATACAAACAATGTCAGGTTATAGACATTTGAATGCTGAAATCCCTGAGGGAACTTCCTGCAGATCAATCAAAGTGCCCCCTATCCGGAAGGAAATATGCAGCTGCCCTTCACCCTCTCTTTCAATCATTTCTTTCTTGTGATGCAAGGGTGTCACCTTTGTCTCTGTCCACCTCCATGTACCAGAACTGGCTCAAAATCCTGCTTGCTTTAGTATCTTAGTGCCTTGCCTTCCCTTTCTGTTCACAAATCAAAAACGCTCACCCAGGCCCTCATTACTGTTGCTGAGATGCGAGATAATCTCCTTCCTTTTGGCCATGACAGACACAATCTTGCCCACTGAAATCCCTTCAAAATGCAAATGTAAAAATCATCCTTCTGGATTACTCCCTCAAGTACATTCCCCCTGCTTCATCCTGCCAGTCCTCCTACTGGCTCCCCCTTTTTCTACTACATTAAGCACAAATTGCTTGCCTTCATTTTAAGAGTCATTCTTAGATGGTGACAACTGATCCAAATTCCCTAAACATCTACTTAAAGCCCAGGTAATGAAGCCTAATAACTAGGTACAAAGTCTCTTACGTAAGGAGTAGACAGCACTTGATGCTGGGCACTTCAATATCCAACTCAGTGGAGTGTACCTCCTCACAGCACAACCTGTGGCCCATGGCTGCAGTACTCTACAGCATCTTCTTGCACCTGAGCCCAGTGTAGGCTTTTTAAAAAGTTGCCCTTCTGAACCATTTTACAACAGATTATTGGGCTTCCAACAAAACCATTCTGGAAACCATTTGAGAAATGCTGTGGGACCTTTTGTGTAAGAAAAGAGCATTCAGAAGCTGAGATCATCCACAGAAAACCTCACCAAAATGGCACTTCAGTGTTTCAAGTCCTTTCTCCCCTCAGAGACAGATTCCCCAGGAAAAAATTCCATCTCCCATGATGCACCCTCTCCGTTTTTCAAGCTGCTAAAATTTCAGAGAGTTAATTCAGGCCCCAAGAGAAATAATAGCATATTGCACTTCAGTACACAACAGTGTGGAGTTTTCCTTCTACAACAAGGAAAGTTCATTGCCTGTATGTATTAAACCATTTTTTGCACCATTCCCTAGACCTTCTGCACCTAACAACCAGGAAATGGAGAATAAGAGTGCAGATGAACAACCTGTAATTTCGATCTGTGTCTTGAAACTAGAGAACTAAGAACAATTTGATTTTCGTGGTCTCCACGCTCACCATACCTGCAGTCCAGCCCTCTTGTTGGTCAAGCCCCAAGCACACAGCTCCCTAAACCTTAGACCCACTTGACCTGGCTTGCCTGACAGCAAATCCAAAGTGTTCAGACAAAAGAGAGATGTGGCACGTTCCGACATGGTTTCCACAGATTTTAAGAGGTGCCATAGTCTCTCTGGAAAAGTCCACCAAGTACATAAGCTAAACCTCCCATTTATTAAATGGGCTCAAGAAATTCCCAAGTAAATAATGTTCCTTTATTACGTATGTGAAGGGAAGCGGAAAAACAAATAAGGAAAAAGAGCCCCTCCAGGCAAGCAAGCATATGAACACGAGCACACTGCTGACCAAAGAAAAGACTGCACCCAGGAACTGCTTCAGAAAGCAAGATCACACGTCTCACCAGTAGTTTCACATGAGCAGAGACTTGTGGTTTTCCCCATGGGGGACAGGGGGGAAGCCCCAAACCCAACCATACACACAGAGCAAACATTCACGGCCACGCACACTTCAGGCCTGCAGCAAAACACTTCTGCACTGAACTTTAGAGAAAGTTAAGGACAGTTGGGCATTGGAATAGTTTGCCAAGGATGACTGGCAGATTACTGTTAGTGAAGGCTTTTAAGAAAAGGTTAGACAAACATCAGTTAGGAATGACATGGGGATGACTCCAGCTCAGGCACAGGGAAGGACATATCAGCCTATATTCCACAATCCAATAATACACTCCACATTTTTGCCAACATGCACCAAAAGCTGAGGAAGTCTTAGTCTCCCACACATCAAAACATGACAAAAAAGGTTGGCCTTACTGGATCAGCATGGCATTTGTGTATCTGCATAGCCTAGGAGCACTCTGTAAAGCATAGTGGGGACTTTACCAGGCCTACTGTCACCTCCTCCTCCCGTAGAGAAGACCGCCTCTACACCTCTGCTATTTGCCTTTTAGCTTTCTGCCCTGCTAGGATCCAGGATGCTCACAAAGTCAGGCAGGCTGTTTGTTTTGTCTGATGTAATGGTTTGAAAAACAAACCAGTGAGAGACTCCAAGTCAGAAATAAAATTTAATAAGAAAAAAAAACAATAAAAGCAATAATACAAAGGAAAACCACAAACAGAGTCAGAATACAACCTGATACTCTGTAGTTAGGGTGGTGGTAGCAGTCCAGATGAAACAGTGGTCTTGTAGAAAAGATCTGGTAGCTCTTGTCCTCTGGAAATCCAGTGGGTAAGGCCCCCCGTGCTGTACTGAACCCCAGTTTATATCCAGGTGGGAGCACTTGGCTCCTCCCCCTGGGTGGAGCATCTCACAATGGGTTGATATCAGTCTGTGAGTCATGCAGTGGGTCCTTGATGGTCCATTAAACAGAAATAGCTCCTGGGGGGAGTTCTGAATGAGTCATGGGGCGAGGCATGGATGGGCCCATTAACAGGGAGGACTCCTCCTGCTGGGTGGGAAGGTGTTAACATCTCCCCTGACCTTGAACCTCTTTCCTTATCTGTTATAGCCTGGGGTGTGAGGTCTGTCCTGGGCAGCTGCTACCCATGATTTTCTTAACAGCCCATGAGCACTGACATAGAGAGTATAGAATACACAGTTTTGGTTCTACCCACATAAGGATACACTGGTCCCAGCCCCTGTAACCATGACATCTGAAAAGCACAACGAACCTCTTTGGACTCTCCCTGTGCCTTTCCTGTCCCCTCTCCTGCTACCTGCTGCCCCTTCCTGCCAAAGTACATTATAAGATCCAAGTGGTACTTCTGTCCAACTCCTGCATACATTACACTTCCCAGCCCAGTATCAACCAAAGATGACAATCTTTCTTTTTTTTTTTTTTTCCCCAGATGTTTGATCAGAGCAGGTAGTTACTGAAAATTAAAAAAGGAAACAGTTTCACTCTGAAACTCCAGACACTTTCTTTTTCCATCAAGGCTACTGTAGATGACCTTACACTCAAATTACCCTTTGCCAATTCACTGCATCACTGCTCCTAATTTTTTGTGTCACACTTTACCCAGAAGCTTTGAGGATTCTTTTGCCCACCAGCGCTTCTGGAAAGTGCCAACCTTCAGCATCTAGTTCCTGCCCATTTTCCACTTACCAGACTTAGAAAAGCCAAAGCTCACCTGGACTTGAATCTTGGGACTGGCTTTCAATTCGAAGAGGTTCTCCAGGACCAGAAGAAAACAAATGTAACTTCAAGAAGGACAAAAAGCCAGATCTGGGCAACTACAGATCACACCTCCTGTACTTCAAGCCCTGGTAAGGTGATGGAGCAAGTGATCCCCGAAAATATTTCAGATGGATCTCAGCAGGCTGGAGAATGGGGTGACAGAAGTCTCATGAATTTCAAAGGGAAATGCCAAGACTTGCCCTAGGACAGGAACAATCCAAGGCACCTCTGTCATTTGAGGAAATACCAGAAGAGCAGGGACTGTTCAGCCTGGAGAAAAGATGAGTCAGGTGGGGGGGATCTTAGCAACCTCGCACCAGTGAAGGGAACTTTTGAAGAATAAGGGGGGATGACAGAAATTTCAAAATCTAAGTAACAATTGGACATCCCTACCACTAGAAAGGCAAGAAAAGGAGAAAGCTGTAGGGTTTAGGATGAAGAGGTTTCCCATCAAAAATTAAAGCTGTCAGTTTATGATTAGTGAAACTAACGTATAATTGCAATGCCTGCAAATAGAAATGTAATATATTAGATTTTACTGGTTTAGTTTTTTTCTAATCACACTTAATACATGATTTATGAAGATAATTACATTAAAACGGTTAACTGTGTTTCATAACATCTTATATTGGTTTTGCTTTAAAGAATCCAATTCCCTTATCTCAACATTTCGACAAAACTAACTTCATGGAACAGTACCCCCGGGTAGGAAATGGATGGGAATGATGAAGGAGGGATGCTGTTTCATATCAGTATGAAGAATTTCAGAGTTTAACATAAGGTTACAAATATAATGCCATGCACAGAGAGAAAGGAAAGGAGTCAGTCCCCAAAGAACACCACCAAAGTAATATCTTTTTACTGACTTGTCTCTCCCACGACCGCAGGATAATCCCTGTCCAGGAACCCGGGGGTTAAGCACGGGGCATTCGTCTCAGGCAGTGGAAAAGAACAGTGCTCCCTATACACAGGGTAGAGATATACAATTCATTGACAATACATAAGACAAGAGAACATTTTCATAGATAAACATCTCCTGCTGATTAAAACAAATGCTTTGATAAATCCAGGTGTTTATTCTGCCAGCAGGGAGTGACAATCATAACATTCCCTCCTCACTCTCAAGCATAACAAATTTAAAAAAAAAAAACTCCCATGCTCCACTACAAAAGGCATTTGTGATAATTTTCTTTCTAAATACAGGCAAAGACTACACTTAATTCAGTGAAATAAATGAATGCATTTATAGTGGCACTCTCACAGGGACCAAAAATGCAGATGATAAAAACCGAGCACCATCCTTTACATTCTTTGGTGATGATCAAAGTCAGATAATACACCTAACTGCAGAAAATGTCACAGAAAAGAAGACAACAGAGGAACCTCCTAGAAAAGCTATTGTAGTCCTTGATGTTTGCATTTCCTTTCCTCGAGAGATATTTGAGAACAAGAACAACTAATGTTTTGGTCAGCACTGACCCAAAAACATGTTAGAGGCACCAATCCTACTGTAGCAAATTCATGTCTGCTAACAAACCCAAAAGAGAAAACAAACATGTGGTATTAAAAGTTTTATTTTGTTACTTTCTTAGACCTTGAGTCTTCAGCACTTTCAGAAGTCAAATAGCACAACATGCAAAACCCACTTGTAAACAGTGGTTATTATGAGTGTAAAAGCTGACAGCACTCCTGCTCACAAACTCTGCAGCCTCCAGCTTGGAAAAAAAAAAAAAAAAATATATATATACAAAAAAAAGCTGCCACTTACTTCACAGCTGACGAATCTGGTTGAAAGAGATACCTGTTTAGGAATTAAGAACCCTCCCATCCTTTTAGATCCTCCACCACTGTTCAAAAGAGGCGCTACAAACAGTAGCCCCCAAGAACCTGTATGTGCAAACCAAATGCCAAAATGAGAGTTGGCAGGATCAAAATATAATATGAAGAAAATATTCTGATCACAGATCTCACTGAATGGGCTCTTTTACACGCATCAGCAGAAGTCTCTGGAGTGGATAAAAGGCATTCGTTAAAGTCACAGATGAAATCATAAAGCACATGACTGGAGATATTTCTAGTTTAATTCATTTAGTGGTTTGGGGGAGATTTTTTTGTCTTTGATTTTTTTGGGGGGTTTTTGGGGGGGTTGTTTTTTTGTGGGTTGGGTTGTTTTGTTTTGTTTTTTTAAGATACCCAGAACATAGGCCGAGATTATTATTTTTCAATCCCAGATATCTAGGCAGGTTTCATTTCCAAGCTGTAAGCCAAGGAAACAAGCCAAGGAAAATGGAAATACCTGAAGACTCTGAACTTGTTGGGTGGTAGTTAAATATTTAGATGTTGCTGTCCTCCTTCTTAACCATGACTTCTTTTTTCCATTATTTCACTGGATTTAATTTTTTTCCTACAGAGTGATTTATGAAAAACAACAGCTAGCCAGCAGCAGAAGCAGCAACAGCATGAGCTCCAGGTGTTAGGAAAAAACACTACATACTTAATTTTCTCTTTGATATACTATCACATCCCCCAAAATATTATGCGTCAAGATTCAAAGATCTACCATATCCCAGCGTAGTTTTATTCCATGTGTAACATTTTCCTTTGTCTTGGAAGAGATTGTATTTCCCAGGAAATACAGATAGAAGGATTCAAGAATGGATTGCTCTGTTGCAGCTAAAAATATGTCAAGCAGTACTTTGAGATTGACACAGTTTGTTGATGTTTTAAGGCAGGATCTAGCAAAACAGATGGCATTGGATTTCAAACTCCTTTGCCAACTCAGATCACTAATGAGTTGAACATTGATTTTTTTTCCCCCCCATTGTTTTTGACAACCTCCAAGAAGTTACAAAAATTAAAATCTAAACTCAACTTTAAAGGACATTTTAGACCCCTTGACACTATTGATGGCTTGCTTCTGTTCATAGAACAAAGCATATAATTCTCCTAGCTGACTCACTGTGACTATAACAGCATTGGAAGGTGGGATGTTTTTTCTTAGCAAAACCTTATGCTGTAGCCTGAAGTTCATAACTGGAATATGTTTATTTTTCTACCTGGTGATATACACTTTTCCAAAACAGGTATTCTTATATTAGATATCCACAATTTACCATCCACAAAAAGGCATCTCTTCCAGAAATATGGAAGCACTTTAAACAAGATGTTCAGCTGCCAAAAGCTGAGTGGGGCAGGGAATTTTCATCCCACTCTGAATATGTCTCCAGAATAGAAATGAAGTGCAATTCAAGCAAACAAGATGGGGTACCTGAGGATAACTTGGCACTCCAGTAAATGATGAGCTGGAAACAGCTATGCCAAGAGATCCCTGGAGCCTGTGAATAGATGCTTAAAGCTGGTCTCAAAAGAAGAGATACACGGAAAGATTTGTAAAGTAGTAACATATTTAAATGTTGGACAAAAGCACTAGATACCTCTTGAAAAACTGAATTCAAATTCAACATGTAAATATTTTAATTCCTCTCTGCTTTTTTCTAACCAAGGAATCCCCAAAATATGGTACACAAGCTACTTCAAATTTCCATGTAAGAATGTCTAGGTTAGGGTACACCTCACTTCACTTTTGCTCTCAGGAGAGAATGAGGAGCTGCCATCTCAACATGCAGGTCTGGCAGCTGCCATCTCAACATGCAACCCCAGGCCTGCACAAGATTAAGGTCTGCACCCTAAAACTTGTAAAAAAAGCACAGCAAAGGCACATGCCAATGCCACCCATAATCAACATACTAAGTGTGCCTGGAAACTTCTGTTCTAACCTCAAAAAAAATCTATATATACAGCTCTGAGTATGCCCTCTACCCCAATATGGTCACAATGTTTTATTAGTTTTTTTTTTCCCCTATCTCCCCAATTTTTTATTTTTTTTTTTTTTCAATCTGTGTCATCAATTTGTGATATTGTTAGTGAAAACCAGAAGCTTTCCTCCCTTGCTCCTTTTGAAGGGCAAAGTTAAAAGAGCATCTCTAGTTTAAACAAAACGTGTAAGGCAATGAAGACTGACAGAGTCGAAGTCCAGTGTTCAAAATTTGTTGCTGAATGCAATTACATAAGCACTGAGGAGCTATATAGTTATGTCCTTGTCACTGGAAGAAGTGTTTCAAAGAAGAGGCAGAACATTCTGCCTTATGGACAGAGGGAGGGCGGGGGGCTGTGAATACCTCCTTCCTTTAATCTAGCTTCATTTTGGAAAGCCTGCAGATACCTCATTTGCAGCTTTCTCTTGAAGAGAGATCAAGCTGGAAAGATGCTGCTGGCAGCACCTCTGAAAGAATGAAGAACATCAACAAACAGAGCATCTTCTTTTTTAATCCTAACATTTTCAAATTGAAAGCATTAAGATTCCATTATTCCCCCCTCTGAAGCTAAACAAGCATGCTTGGAAGCAGAAAGAAATCAGATAGCTGATTTAATATCCTAAGTGTTGTGCCTATGAGATTGCCTTCTGCATTCTTGAAGGGAAAAAAAAAATCTCTGAAGGACAGAAGCTGGCAGAGGAAGGGAACAGTATCCAGTGAGATAAAAATTAAGATTCAGTGTACACAATACACTGCACCTTCAAGACATCAACGTACAATACACCACAGTAACCGGAGAGTTTAATTTATGTCTTGGTCTTTACTAAGTTTTTCCTGGCCTCACCTGTCCTTGTGGAAGATGTGACCACCTCCAGACACCCCCCAGGCAAGGCTGCCAAGGCCACCACAGAGAGGGGTGGCAGGGGCACAGAAAGCCCCTTGCTGAGAGGCAACTCTAACAGCTTTAATTAAATTTTACGTGATATCTCAAACCACTGGCAACATTCCTTCTTCCTTAAAAGAAAGTTACTTGAGCTTTTCATTTTGTCACCATCTGAAGAACATTTCAAAACTAAATGAAAACTGGCAAGCCCAGCAAACATCACCCTCCTCCACTCCCACTAACACACACAAATATGTCAGAACAGCACTACACCAGAGTGGGAAGCTAAGGAGGCTGGGGGGAGGAGTGGATGTCCCTCCTTTTCTACCATACAAGAAGTTTGGAGAATGGGAGGGAGGTAAGGGTAGCTTTGGCTTGAAGATAAATAAAAACCCCTGCCATAAAGAAATTCATATAAAACCTTCCCAGACTGATGTACAGGTTGCATATATCCTCATGTGGAGGCAGACATGCTGAAAATCTGAGTAGGCAATTTTTCACTGAATAAAGTCTTTTAAAATGTAATAATAAAGGGAGGGGAAGTTTAGTGTGAAATCAAACTAGGCTTAAGCACTACAGTTCTAAGCATGACTTCATTCAGAGACAAACTGGGCTGCAATGTGTATTTTTAGCTCTTCAGTGGGTGCTCATATGCCATATGTAGCTTTTTACCACAAAGTGTTGTATCCTAAATATAGGCTTGTGCTCCTGTTCACAGTATAATTGTGGAAATCCATGTTCCAGCATGAAGCCACAAGGGAAGCAGCAGTGCTTAGCAGCAATGAATCTGAGGTTAGAAACCCTCACCCAAAATCTCATCCAGCTTTCCTGGAGACTTGTGTTGAGTTAAAATTTAAAGGGTTTGAGGAATTTTTCATTCAGTGCCCAGATTCACTTCAATCACAGCTCATTTGCTTCCTAAATTCTGTCAGGGCTTTTCTCCTATGATGTCCCTATGAAGCCTGTCTCAAGTGTGGGGTTTTTTTGGGGGGGAAGGGGGGTAAAGGAGACGTGCCAGTTTCAACAGTTAACAGAACTGTCACAGCACCATAACAGAAAGGACCTCTCGGGCAGGGGGAACACCACCAGCTTTTAAGACAAGGATAGCGTAAGAGTGGATCCCTAGGACTGGAATGAGGTGGAAGAGTGGCAAATTCAACCCTTCAAAAGGGGAAGGGCTGGATTTGGGTCAGAACTGCAGGTAGTGGCACCATCCCGCCTTTTTAAATTTTTTTTAAGCAGGCTTAAAAATCACACAGTAGAGAGAGAAAGCAAATAAAAGAACTGGCTTGCAGGTTAGACCACCAACATCAATGAAAGAAAAGATGTCTACTTGTCTGCAGTTTCCTTCCAGTTGCCTGCATTTTTACATAAAAAACATATAAACAACCCATCACTTAACTGCTTGCTTGCAAAGCAATATTCACCTCTGCAGCTCCCCAGAGCTGCCTGTGAAAGGCTGTGAAGGGGCGGGCGGGGAGGAGGAGGAGGAGGAGGAAGAAGAAATAGCAGAGAAGAGCATGGAAGCTCCAGATGTGAACGGTTATTGCCTGTGGCACCTCCCACCGGGGCCATCTGCAAGATCCCAGCTCTGCAGCCAGCATGACCTTGAGGCCTTCTGTAGTTGCTCAAACTGCACCTGCGTGGGATTAAGTCTCCTGATAGTGAGTGATAGTGGTGCCTGCACAGCCTGAAACAGCTTCTGCCAGGTCAAACAGCAGGAGGAGGAGGAGGAGGAAGAAAAAGCAGCAGAAGGAAGAGCAGAGCAGAGCAGTGCCTTCCTGCCTGGACAGGAGCAGTGATAACATTGATTTAGGTTGCTAGACTTGTCCAAGGCACCGGCTGCAAAAAGCTGTGCATGAAATTCTTCGGTATGTTTGGGTCAGTGTTAGTTTGAGTTAGCAGCTCACTCATAATTACAGCCTGTCAGAGGCTCAGAAACATCCCCTAAAAGCCCACCCCTTTTTGTAATGACTTTTTCACCTCCTCCTGAATCGACAAATTCACGGTCACTAGGCATTTAAAATTCAGAAGTATACGGGCAGAGGAGATCTAGCTCTAAGAATGTTTCTAAGGCACCAGTCAAGCTGCTTGCTGCAAATTTTGCTAACCCTGAAAAGAATCTGTAACATTACAGCATGCAAAATATACCTGAGCAGCCACATGAGTTGAGATGGCAGGGATGTTTTTAGTCCCTTGGAAACAGAGCTCCTAAACTGATGCCCCTTGCATAGTCTTAAGTCACTTCTGGGCATTCAAGGTAGATGCATTACAGAACGATTTTTATTAAAATAAAATGGAAGAAAAATATTTAATAAGCATTCTCCATTATATTTCTATTTATAAAAGCAAACTCATTCTACTTTAAAGCTTTGTTTGGAAACAGTGTGTCCCAATTTTCAGAAATAAAATGTTACTGTGAGATGAGAGTGAGAGCCTTAAGAAGTCAAACTAATCCCAAACTTCAAGAGGGGTTTTTTTTTGCGTGTGCTTCCCCTGTCCTTCACCAAGAGCAGACTATCACCTGTTACAATGTCTGCTTCCACTTAAGAGTATTAGAAATATTGACTGATTTGACATGGATGTCATGGAATGTCAGTATATTAACAAAATAACCTTGAAATGTATTAATACTCTTACAATACACCAGCTCTGGGCAGCAAAGCACCGTAGTACTCCTCCATTGACCTAGATTTAAGAAGAACAGGTGGATGGAAACCTGATCCTTTCCACAAAGCTATCGTTTATTTCCACACATCCACATCTAGCCATCCTCCTAAATACACATTCCTGTTCCCTAAACTTGCCATCTCAGCATGTGAGGCTTAAAAGCCAGCTTTGATTTCCCACCTATTTCATTGGCATGTAATTTAGACAGAAGTTCACTGCTCACTTTTAAGTGTTAGATGATAAAAAAAAAAAAGACAAGTAGGGAGGGCACAGGTGCACATATTTCTGTATGGCAAAGCAAAACATTGCCAGACCCAAGAAGAGGCCTAGATGTCCTCCTAAAACTGCAATAATGCCCTAAAAATGTGCTGCTATAAAATGGAATTTAGACAAACAAGGAAAGCAATTTGTTCATTTACTGGGTAGAGTGACATCAGTATGACATCAGCAGCAGCCAATCACAATTCTCTTTATGTATCTGGTGTTCTTGCACTATTTCATATTTAAGGATAAACACCAGGAAGGTGTTAACCCTAAGCTGTGTTTTTCTTCCTCATCATATTCTAAATAAAGCAGCTGCTTCCAATCAGCATCAGACCCAATTAAAAATAAAATAAAATAAAATAAAAAATAGCAGCCTCTCATCTCAGCATGTTCTCTGACAAATCCAGAAACAATATGTGGAAGGAGGGGGGGAAGAGCAGCTGGAGCTACGTGTCACTGCTTCCTGAAAACCAGTAGTCAGCCCAGAGCCTCAGCTTGGCTCTTCCTTGGCTGGAAGATGAAGGAACAAGAGGAAAAAGCACACAGGGTCAAATACGGGGTCAAGGCTTTTGTTGCCACTGAAAAAAAAATGAATGCAGTTGTCTTTCCATCTAAGGCATTTTTTAACTGTCTGAGCAAGGGAAGCACTGTTCCTCTTCCTCCATTATCACTGCCTCTCTGACACCTTTTTGGGGAAAGCTTTTTTTTTTCCCCCCGAAGGCCAGAGGTGAAGTCTGTTGCTCACTGGCATGAAACAATCCCAGGCAAATGAGGCAAGAACAGTTTGAGCAGACCACAAAGGGCTGCAGCTCCCCACAGCAGCACCCAGGTTTTCACAGCTGGCTGGGGGGGCAGAGCAAAGGGCAAGCAACCTGCACAGCTGTAATCGTGGGGACCTATGTGCACCCAAGCTGGGTGTCAATAAAGGTTGGGCCTCCAGTGGCTTGCTGCTTTGGCAAAGCCAACAGTGTAGCAGGGGTGGGGGTGATGCAAAGGTTTTTCCTCACTGACAAGCAGTAGTATCCTTTGTAAAAGGAACATTTGTGAATCTTCCCACAGCACCAAGCAAAACCAAAACCAGCCTGTCACCATCCTTTCCCAGAAGCACACTTTAGCCCATGAACTGACCACCCTAAAGGATGGGTATGGAGGATGTGCACAGACACACACAAGCACTCTAGGTATACAAAAGCCTCTTCACAGGCTCCTTTTTCAACTTACAGACCCTTACTGCAAGAGCAGGATTTCTGATGCAGCAGCCTTGGCTGGAAGCAAACACAAGGCAGAGTTCAGCACACTGGCTCTGAGGTGAACTGGCACCTCTCAGACTGATGTCCCCTTCACACCAACAGACTTCACAAATTTTCACAATGAAAAAAGAAATGGCCCAAGCTAGCTACAAATGTGTCTCCTCTAGGTACTCTGGAACACACCATGTCTCTGGTTCTGCAAAATCCATGTCAAAGCATTCTGATTATGTTATGCACCACCTTATAATTAACATGGCTCAAAGGAGCAGAGGGTGAGATATAAATATAAAGCTAATGAGCTGACTTTAAAGGCAAAACGTATAATGCAAAAAACACAGCTTTTATTGGCAAGTACTATATCTTGGTACCACTTAATCAAACCCAGCTCATTTTACTTGTGCTGTGTTGCTCACAGCTAAAGCCTGGTGAGCTGGCTCTGCCATTTAACTACTTTTTGTTCAGTTATGTCTATTCCCCAGTTACAATGCATGTATTCATTACATGTAAATAGCACCACATAATAACAACTGAACAGCATCATATTGTAATTAAATATATATATA
>NW_008615584.1:0-64613 GCF_000691845.1 Merops nubicus | reverse complement strand
GCTCCGCAGAGCTGCCGGGCAGAGGTATGTGATCTGCAAACCTCTTTTCTTCCCCTTTCTTGGCTGACAGACAAAGTTTTTTCCCTCGGAGACGACCCTCGCGGCGGAGCGCTGCCCTCGGGGGGGCCGGGGGGGCCGCAGAGGGTCCCCCCGGCTGGCTCCCCGCCTCCCGCTCGCCCCTGAGGGTCCCCCAGGCTGCCTCCCAGCCTCCTGCTCGCCCCTGAACAGCGGGACACAAAGACCAGCTTTAGGCATTCACAGGAGCAGAGAGGGACCCGAGCCAGGGCACGCTGAACTGCACAAAGTAGGATTTAGCTTCAAAGAAATATTTTCCCCCTTTCTCAGCTCCCTGTTTTTTCTTTTTTCCACTCCAAGGGATTTAGTCCTCCTCCCCCCTCCCTGCCCCGGGCAGGCTCTGAGCCTTGGAAGCACTTTTTGCCTCCCCACGGTGGCTTTTCAATGGTGGGAGAGAGACTTCTTAGAAAGCCGTGGGCCACCCAGGGGCAAACCCCAGGGCTGTGCCCCCCTGTGCTGCATGGGGCTGGGCTGAGCATGCAGCTCTGCTGGCGGTGCTGCACAGCCACAAATATGGTCAGGACAAATATGGTCTTCTCCTGTTGACCGTGCTGAAGTGTGGGGAGTGGCCTTCCACCCCAGTTTGGTCATGCCACCAGCACCCTGGCTTGGACCAGCACTAGTGTGGCCAGCAGGACTAGGGCAGGGATTGTCCCCCTGTCCTTGGCACTGGGGAAGCTGCACCTCAAATCCTGGGGTCAGTTTTGGGACCCTCACTCCAAGAAGGACCTTGAGGGGCCGGAGTGTGTCCAAGGAAGGGCAATGAAACCTGGGGAAAGGTCTAGAGCACAGTTCTTATGAGGAGCAGCTGAGGGACCTGGGCGTGCTGAGCCTGGAGCTAAGGAGATTCAGGGGAGACCTTCTGGCTCTCAAAAACTCCCCAAAAGGAGGTTGGAGCCAGGTAGGGGTCGGTCTCCTCTCCCAAGGAACAATAGATAGGACAAGAGGAAACAGCCTCAAGTTACACGAGGGGAAGCTTAGATTGGACACAGGAAACATTTCTTCATGGAAAGAGTTGTTAAGCACTGGAACAGGCTGCCCAGGGCACTGGTGGAGTCCCCATCCCTGGAGGGATTTAAAAGGCCTGTAGAATCATAGAATCATTAAGGTTGGAAAAGACCTTTAAGGTGAATAGATCCCACCTTGGAGTGAGGTTTGCTTCACCACATAGGGGTATGGGTAGAAGTCTGGAGCTGGCAATGGTGTTACCAATCCCATATCACTCATCCCCAGCCATGGGGGGTCCTCCAAGGCTTGTTGAACTGATACCACAAACTTGGTTGGGTGCCTCAGAGGGTCTTGCCTTAAACCGTTTGCCTGCGACCACAGATGAACCCTGGTCTTAGCAGGCACTGGGACGGAAAACTGAGCAGACCATACCAACCATTTCCAGCACAGCTCTTTCTGAGTGTCTGACCTTTAGACTGTAGCTCAGAGTCCTCTGTGACAGGGATGGGTCCCTGTGCAATCCTCATGGAGCAGTATTTCATCTGTATCCATAGGTTAATTTGGTAGAAATGGGTTTCATTGTTTGTTTCTGTTCAAAGTGTGGGGGCATATCACAAAATATCGACCCATAGAATGGTTTGAGTTGGAAAGGACCTTTCAAGGTCATCTAGTCCATCTCCCCTGAACTGAGCAGGGACATCTTCAGCTAGATTAGTTGCTCAGAGTCCTGTCCAACCTGACCTGGAATGTTTCCAGGGGTGGGGCATCAAACACGTCTCTGGGCAAACTGCTAGGGCATTAACCTTGGTGGAAACCTCCCCACAGCTTTGAAGACCACACCCATTGCATGCTGGAGGTGTACTACAACAAATGAAATGGATAACTATTGTCCCTGCCGTTGCAGGAGCAGTTATTCCTTGTTAACCTCTTCTGTTTCCATGTTCAGTTGTTATTAAAGCCCTGTTGTTCCTTTGTGCTAATGGCACCTCAAAGCCAACAGCTGATCAGTTCATGAAATGTGCTTTGAATGTGTTTGTCTCAGGCTGCACGTCCTCCCTGGGATCCCACACAGAAGGTAGGTATAATTAGGGCTTATGAAGAAAATCTTGAAAGTCTTAGTGATAATTACAATTATCATCTGCCAGGGCAAGGGAAGGATGTGGAGTATATTCCGTGTCATAGGGAGATCATGACCAGCTTTATTTTATTAGATCCTTTTTCCTTTCTTGTTTTGAACTACATTAATTCCCTGAAAAGAAACAGAAAGCAGATGTTGGTGAAACAAAAAGGATCCCAGGCTGTGATCCAGAGCCTTGGGCAGAAATGTGGGTTTAAGGGATGCTTTTTGCTGAGCTTTTCTGGCTGGTGCTAAGGTCTGTGTGCAGCTCCTGGTGATGGTCATCAACCAGCAGCTTGCCAGGAGGTTGGTTTTACTCCTTTGCATCTGTTGGTGAAACTCTGGAAGGGCCGGAAACGATGCCCCAAAGTGGTGGGATAGCTCCAGAGTGTTGGGGTGGCACCAGAAGTCCTCAACCAAGGGAGCTGCAGGTGCCAAGGAGACTCAGCTCAGGATGAAGGCACCTTCCTCCCCTGGCACGGGGTTCCCTTTCTCTGCAAATCCTTTGGAAATGGTGGTATGGGCAAAGTGGGCAGTGCTCCTATCTCCTCCCTTCTTACGCCATCAAGATGCTCAGGGCAAGCTGGCCATGCTCAGGTTGTGGGAAACAACCATCTCCAGCTTTTTTTTTTTTTTCTTTTTTTTTTTCTTTTTCATTCCCAGTTCTCTTCTTACAACAGACTGGGAAGTGTGCTTGTAATCTCTGGAAAGAGCCTGCACCCCCTGCCCACATGCTGCAGGATATTGTGTTGAGGAGAGCTGAGTAGGTGCAGGGGAAAGGAAAGAAATGCTTTAAAGGCCCAAGGAAAAAGCTACAGGGCTGTGTCAAACTGGGGCACTGAGCCCATTTACCCCGTGAAGGATGAATGAACCAGCTTTACAGCATCCGAACCAACAAGGGCCTTTGCTCTTTGGTGTGCTCTGGTCTCTCAAGGTACTCATGAAATACCTTCTGTAGTCAGGCTGTGTGGCTGACTATGTTTCCTGCTTTTGCTCTCCTGCTCCTTCCTCCATCACCCCTCAGGCTATTTTTCATGCTTTTCCTCACCCTCTCTCAGCCCTGTCCAACTGCCTGCGATGACAGGGACTCTGATCTGTGAACAATCAAAGTCTCTGTTTGCAAGGGAAAGTCCTGAGATCTCCTGGGTTTATGGAGCTGAAAAACATATGTTACAGCTTTCATAGCTCACTTGCTAAGGAGTCCTAAACTTTGCTCTCCTATTGATCCAGGCTTTCCTGCTCACTCTTTGCTGCCATGGCCCTCCCACCAAATGGATTAGAGTTTGCTGCTTTCCCTCCTCTATCCATTTATCTTTGCCAGGTGGAGGTGGGCAGGGATTGCAGATATCTTCTACATTTTAACAGTTGTAGGGATTGGAAGAGACCTCTGGAGATATCTCATTGAACCCTCTGCTCCAGCAGGTCACCCACAGCAGGGTGCCCAGGGTCACATCCAGGTGGGTTTGGAATCTCTCCAGAGCAGGAGACTCCACAGCCTCTCTGGGCAGCCTGCTCCAGGCTCGGCCACCCTCACACCAAAGAAGTTTCTCCTCCTGGTCAGGTGGAACCTCCTGGGTTCCAGTTGGTGCCCGTTGCCCCTTGTCCTGTCACTGGGCACCACTGACAAGAGTCTGGCCCCAGCCTCTTGCCCCTTGCCCTTTAAATATTGAGCCTTGATCAGCTCCCCTCTAAGTCTTCTCCAGGCTCAACAGCCCCAGGGCTCTCAGCCTTTCCTCATCGGAAAGGTGCTCCAGTCCCATCATCATCTTCATAGCCCTGGCATTGTGCCTGTATATATTGTGCCTGGCAATGACTGATCTGCTCCAAACCCTAATGCAGACCTTCTGTCTTTGGCTTTGCATTTACCAGATGTTGTGGTGTTGTTTGCCCCTTAGGTGGTTGTTGGGTCCGGATGCTGGCATATTGCCTTTTTTAGGATCAGATGATTGTGAATTCATATGTTTCAGTGTTGTCTGAGGCTCTGCAGACTCAGCCAGACCTTGGGAGAGATGTTGTGGGTTCTGAATGCACCAACACATCTGTAACAGCAGGGTGGTCATTTGGGAGCAAAGATGGAACCATGGGATGGAGGGTCATGGAGAACCTCAAGGGTGGCTCAGGTTTAAGGAGGGATCTTGTATGAAGTCAAACACAGTTATCTCAGCACATGGAAGTGCACTTGAGGACAGGAACCTGGAAAAGGGAAGGAGTGATATCTTTGTGGAAAGACACGGATAAAGAGAAAAAGGGAGTGCCTGGAGATCCCAGTATATTTTGAGAAGGACCTTTTTGGCTGCCCTTGTATTTCTGTTTTTTTGTCCTCATCCTCACTTAGGACTTGTCACTTCTGGACTTCTCCTGGAGTTGCCACTGGAGTGTTTTCTGATAGCAGCAACAGCGCAGTGTGAATGCATTGAAGATACTTGCATCTTGCAGAGCTGCAGAGGAAGATGAGCTCTTCTTAGGAGTCACTGCTTTAGAATCATGGAATCATTTTGGTTGAAAGAGACTCTTAAGATCATCAGGTCTAACCATTAACCCAGCACTGCCAGGTCCCCACTAACCCATATCCCTCAGCACCACATCTCCACAGCTTGGAAACCCCTCCAGGGATGGGGACTCCACCACTGCCCTGGGCAGCCTCTTCCAGGGCTTGACAACCCTTTCAAGGAAAATTTTTTTCCTAATATCCAACCTGAATATACAGTTTTCAGAGCGAAGTAGCCCAAAAATTTGGTGAATTGTCCCTGGTCTTCCTGATCCTTATCAACTCCTTCCTTTTCATCTACCCACAAGCACTGCCTTTTGTCTAGTGCCTCAAGCATGTCTTGTGGTTTGTTCCTCAAAAGAGACCCAGTAGTCCCCCACAGATGTGGGGCAGAGTGGCTGAGACCCTCCCATTTGCTAGGTGAGCCCTGTGTGCCCAGAGGGAGCAGGAGCAGCCTTGAGTCAGGTCATGGTATGGGGTTTGGCAGGGTGGTTTCTGCTTTTGGCGAGACCTTGCTGACCCCACTAGATGTAGAATAATGGGTGTATTGGCTTCCCTGGTCTCTACCCTCAGTCTCTGTTTGTATTTCTGTATGGTGTGGCAGATGACTGCAAGATCTTTTGTGCATAGCCATTTCTCTTTTGAGGGGAGGAGGACTTCAGCTGCAGCAGCTCTCATTCCCTAGACAGCTCACGTAGGAGAGAAAGAGCAGATGCTGGTAAAGGATGGGAGAGAACCATGGTCTCCTTCTTACAAACAGCCCCAAAGAATCATTTTTCTGGGCCCAGAATTTGTGAACTCAGGTGCCTAAACTTAGGCTGTGTAAGTGCTCTTTCCCAAATTTTGGCAATGACTTTGTGCCACCATGCCCTGAGGACTTTTCTTGGGGTGAGCTCTTGGACAAGGTGTCCCCTTTGAGCACTGAGAGCTCTGAGCATATGACTGGCACCTTGAAGTGAAAACACTTTTTAATTTCAGCCTAACATCACTGAGCTAGCTCAGAGTAATTGGCCCATGAGGACCTTGCATCAACCTAGCAGGTCAGACTGTCCTGTGGAGGATGATATATCTTCACTTACTTGAGTGGAGATATGTCAGAGAACATCTGTGTTCAACCAGATGGAAGTTTAGTCCAGGTTTATTTGTGGGATGCTTGCACCCTTTGCAGGGTGCAGAGGAGCAGCTTGGTGAGGTAGCTCTGTCTGCTGGGGCCTGAGAAAGGAGGTCTCTGGGCAGAGAAAGACAGGAGGCAGGACAAGGAAGAGGGATGAATGGTTGTTCCACCAGCAGAAGCCAGAGTCCAAAGCAGGGGACAGGTTATGCTCTTCGTTACTTCATGCTGAAAGATTTTATGAGGCTGCTTATTGCTGTGGTACCCGAAACATCTTGGGCAATGTGGTCAATGGGGATTGATGGGGTATGAGACATGAAGGTTTTGGTCATTTTTGGCCAGTCTGATGTTTTTGGGAAGGCCAGGGGTTGATGGAGGTGGTTGTGGAAAGGAGGCTGTGTTCCTCGCTTCTTCATTCCCCAGCCTCCCCTACAATGAAAGGTCCCTTCCCCAACAACCTCAGGGCCTGGAGAGATGATTTGAATGGTAAGACCAAGGCAGGAGTTTAAATTCTTAATTACAGAGCTATTCTTCAGTGCTCTGGTGTGTAAAGCTGAAAACACCTTCTACTTGCCACGGGTGTGAGGTCAGTGTGAATTATTTAAGCGTTCAGATGACCTAAGCCAGATGATGTGTGTGATATGTGAGAGAAACTGGATGCTGCAAGTGTCAAGTAGCCTGTGCTATGGGTGAACAGGTCTGCCCTGGAGGGGCTGTGGGTTGTCCACCACACTCTGTTGTGGCTACTATGTTCCAAAAAACATGGAAAATTCAAGGAAAAACCAAAGAGCAGGTGACTCTTGACTCCATACGGGGATGCTCTGAGGAGGAGGAAACATGAACTTCAAGGAAAGACTAGGAAAGCTGGGGTTGTTCCAGCCAGAGGAGGCTTAAGGGGAGACGTCCAGATGTAAATATGTGATATATGTGACATAGGAAATGTTTGGGTTGTTCCCTATATCCACCATGAGCAGCACATGAAGTAATGAGCTTAAACTGTACCTGGGGAGACAAGCCATTGGGAAAAAACTTTTAGTGTTGAAGCTAGTTAGGACTGAGTTACCCTCTCTTGGTAGCTGGTGGGATCTCCATCACTCTCAGGTTTTATGATGGAGAAGACTAAGCCCCAGATTTAACATCTGACCTACTGCTGTCACTAGTCAGGAGGAGCAAACAGTGTTTTGAGGTCTCTGTTCCCTCTATTTTCCTGTCAAATCCTACGGGCTCATAGGTAAATACTGATGTGTGAGCCTTGTGCCCACATCAGGAATGTGAGTAGCAAACCTCATGGCCCTTTGCAAGCAAAACTGGTTTGGTTCCAGTGCCCTTGATTTGTTTTGCTGAAGGAGAAGGGCTGGGCAAGAATGGATGCTCTGGTGCAGCTGTAGGGGAACTCACAGTTTAGTCCTTGTAGGAAGAAACAAAGACTGCAACCCCCTGGCACATGACACCCTCCTGGGAAGAGCTCTGAAGGTTCAGATATACTCCAAAGACGTGGCTGGGGTAACTTGGTAATGGCTGGCTTGATGCCAGGCATGCTTGAGGCTGGCTGATGAGGACAGCATGGTCAGCCTGGACACCCCCGTTTGTCCACTGAGTAATTCAAGAGCAGGATCACCATCTTGCCACATGAGATGGGCATCAATTTTTTACTATAGGACCACCTACTGGTGCCCAGATCAGGTACTGCTGAGCTTCTAGGGATGGCCTGGCCCCACTATATCCAAGAGCGTGTGATTCCCTGTGACCGTCCTGGATGTGCAGGCAAGTCTGTCACAGGAAAGCATTCAGGGCATGTCACACTTGGGCACTGCTCAGTTAGTAGTGGTCCAAACTGAAGCACCTTTTGTTTCATTTCCCTCCTCTCTCCTTGCACTCCAGCTGCCAATAGGCTGGAACATTTGGAAAGGGTACCAGGGATGTGTCATTTCAGTTCTCACAATGTCTCTGTTTTGTTTGTGCTTTCTGCAGACTGATCAGGTTTTTATTGAATTGTCAATTTGCAAGGAATTATCCACTGATCTCTGCAAAGACACCCTGGGCTCTGAGTTACTTGCAAACAATTCATGTGTTTCATCCATGTGTATAGTGCAGCAAATTGTTCATTCTTGTTCTTAAATGACTGTTGTTACACTGGATAAATCAGGGCAATTGGAGTTCTAGGCTGGGAATCTGCCACAGATATGCCTGAATTTGGTCATGGCACTTGTTAATGCAACAGAAAAACATCTCTGGCTATCTCCGTACTCTAAAGAAATGCTGGATAATGGGGCTTCTTTGTATGCCCACACAAGACCTTTTTTTTCTAAATCTTTCCTTGTGGTCTTGGTAGTGTCCTGCTGGGTGAATCACTCTTTGCTGGCACAACCCCTGTGTTACTTACTTTGTTGTTAGCTACATTGGTCCCAATTTCACCACCACCAAGTTCTTTGTTTCAAATCTTGATTACGAAGAGATCTCCCATGTGTGCATCTTTACAGCTACCCTTTCTACCCTAGAAAAACTGTGCCAAATAAAGCTATTTTAAGTCAGAAATACTTTTTTTTTTTTTTTTTTTTTCTGAAGGGATTAGTCTCTGCAGTGCTGTAGTTTTGCCAGGATAAGAGACAAGTTTACCTGGAGAGTTTTAGTCCTTTTCCTACATGAACTAGTTAAACTGGTAGCAAGTTTTAAATAGGTCACAGTGATATTGAATTAATTCCCATGGCTAAGCCTAGGCTCAGGTTCATCTGACATAATTTGGGAATCTGCACAGAGTGCTTAAGTTAGCACTTTCATTTCCCAGAGCTCCCTGTAGAGTCAAAAAGAGGTGGAGATTCCCTCAGAAGTGATTCAGAGCACCTAAGTTACAATCAGGAGCCCCACAGACTGCTGAGGGCACTTGCAGTGACCACACATTTAATTTAGATGTTTCACTTAGGTATATAAAATGAGGTGGGGCGCTCTCAGCACCCTTTCCTGGTGGTCACAGCATCCTCTTGAGAAAACTTCCTCTCTTTTTTTTCCCCGTGTGAAAAGCTTACCCAGAAGGTCCGGAGGGCTATAGACTTCCCATAAAACTTGTGATGTTCTTTCAGGATGAAGATGAGATAAAAGCTCTCAGATGGAGGCCAGTTCCACCAGCCTCAAGAGGCTCAAGTTTGGGAAGCTGAAGGTGGTACGTAGGCGTTTGTTACAGAGGTATGAGCACCAGCCCTTCATCTCCTGCCTGGCTGGTTTCTACAGCTGCCGCTGGAAGCGGTACCAGCGCAGAAGGACCGAGCCCGGGAAGTGCTGCTGCAAGACGGTAACTTAGCTCAAAATCAGCCCAGACATCCATTTCTGGGTAGGGACAGGCCACTCCAAGCTGACAAGTGGTTGATGTCCTGGGCCAAAGGCATCCCCACCCAGATCTGTTGAGTTGTTAGACTTTGCTCCACACCCTTGGTGTATTGCTGTGTTTCCGTGGCAAGCTCAGTTTGTCTGTGCCATTGTGCAGCTAATGTGGGATGGCCAGAAAGGACCTTGCAACAAACCCTCCCAGACAGTGAAACAACTCAAAGCTGTAATATCAAACTAAAGAAGTAACATTTGGGATGGGAGTGCAGTAAGAATTGTAAAGAGAGCTGGTACCTCGTGTGGTTCCCTCTCATGTGAGGTGGTTAAAATCCTGTTCATTTGTGAAGTCATGAGATATGTTTTCCCTGAAAATAAACTGTAGAGTACACTTCTGAGAATATTTCTCTGGTTCCAGGGGACCCAGAGGGAAGTCCTCTCCATATTACTTCAGGAGATCCAACACCAAGCCATGTGCTTTAGAGACAGCCTGAAAGTGCCTGACAGGCTGAGAGAATTGGGGTTGTTCAACCTGGAGAAGGTTCTGAGGAGACCTTTTTGAGGTCTTTGAGTATCTGAAGGGGGCCTACAAGAAAGCTGGGGAAGGAATTTTCACAAGGGCTTATAGTGATAGGTCAAGGGCTAAAGGGTTCAAACTGGAAGAGGGAAGAGTTAGATTAGAAATCAGGAACATAAGTTCTTCACTATGGTGGTGAGACACTGGAAAGAGTTGCCCAGAGAAGTTGTGCTTGACGGGGCCAAGGGAGTGTTCAAGGCCAGGTTGGATGGGGCTTTGAGCAACCTGGTCTAGTGGGAGGTGTCCCTGCCCATGACAGGAGGGTTGGAACTAGATGATCTTTAAGGTCTCTTACAACCTAAATCTATGATTCTATGACATTTTCTCTGATTTGTTTGTGGTAGATAACACTCTGACCACTTGTCCTTTCTTTCCCTCTCCAGCGAGAATGTGTGTTTTTCCCATTGCTTGTTGGAGCTTTCTGCTTTTCTCTGGTCTTTCTGTACATGTGGGGTGAAGCGAAAAATGACTACAATAACTTTGACTGGTAAGCGCCATCTTTTACTCCTTTTCCACTCCTCATGTAATTCCCCAAGGTGCCTGGGAAGAGATGAGGATCCTCCCCAGCAGCTGCAGGGTGGCATTGGGGCACTTTAGCCATGAGACAAAGTTTTGGCTCTTTAAACTCTAGGTTACAGCATGCAAATTGAATATCTGTCTTGGAGGTCTCTTCCAACCTAAAAGATTCTATGATTCAGAGGTGCTGAGGCTCTGCCCTTTGCTTGGCTACAATTTTTAGGTCTAAGTGTGAATTTGGGAGAAATGGGAGGATCGTCATCACAAAAATTGTGAGTGCGAGGGACTATAGAGCTCTTTCCTTTCCTTCTCTGAGTCTTTTCTCCGTCCCATTCCCTCTGAAGAAATATAGTGGCCGGCATCAGAGGCATTGCACCAGTTATCTCACTGGAAGGAGAATTGTAAGCTCCTGGCAGGGATATATTAAACTCCTTCCTTTCTGCAGTGTGTAGGTAACAGTTATGCAAATATGGCCCCTAAAATTAAATTAAAATAGCTCAACTATTATAAGGAGGAAAGGTGTAAGGTGTTGACTCGCTGGTAAGAAGCTCCATGGAGAAGGACCTGGGAGTCCTGGTGGACAGTGTGGTCACCATGAGCCAGCAACGTGCTTTTGTAGCCAAGAAGGCCAACGGTATCTTGGGGTGCATGAAGAAGAGTGTGGTCAGCAGGTCAAGGGAGGTTCTCTTCCCCCTCTACTCTGCCCTAGTGAGGCCACCTCAGGAGTATTACATCCAGTTTGGGGCTCCCCAGTTCAAGAGAGATAGGGGAATACTGGAGAGAGCAATGGAGGCTGTGAAGATGGTGAGGGAACTGGAGCACCTCTGTGATGAGGAACAGCTGAGAGACCTGGGGCTGTTTCACCTGGAGAAGAGAAAACAGAGAGAGGATCAGAATGGGCTGTCCAGAGTCATGTCATCTTGCTGTTTCCCCAGGCTGCCTTGTCTGCAGCAAGGTTCTGCATCTCATAGACAGGGAGCAATTTGGGGCGAGACCATCAATTTGGTCCTGTATTTGACAACCCCAGCACATTAATCTGGTGGTTAATGCAATCATGGGTTTGGGGAAGGAGACTCTTTAACTTTTTCATGTTACAGGGTAGGTTATTCCTCCTTCCCTCCTTATTTTATTGCATTGAAAATTTCAAGGAACAGCACCGTTGTTCCTCTCTAGTCCATGTGCTAACCACAAATATTATTATAATATTTTATTGCTTTGTAGGTATAACTATGGGAACCTGGGCTTCTGGTTTCTCTGGTCTCTTGTTCTCCTCATTGTGGCTGCAATCTTGTTTGTGTACATTACACTGTTGCTGGTAAGTGATGTTCCTTGTAAGCTGCCCACGATTTACAGTCCTAAAAAGTAAACACAGGGATGGCTTTAATGTGTCAGACCAAAGTTCAGCCTAGCCCTGCGTGTGAGCCTCAGACAGTGGGTTGTTGTGGTTTGAGGCTTGGAATGGGGGTGTGACCTTCCAGCAACTGGGAGGACCCCGGGTGGGGGTGAACCATTGTATTCTCTCCCCTTCCCACACACACTCTGATAAGAGGCAGGGAGTGGTTTCTAATTTCACTCCTGCCTTGGAGCTCGGAGAGGAAAGTTGTCCTTTCGCTCCGTGGGACCCTGGAACCATTTCTGAGGGTTTTGTATATTTTATTTTTTGTATTTTTTCCCCTAATCTTTGTATATATTATTTTCCTTACCTCCCTTTTTCGTTTTCTGTTCCTTGTTGAACAATATACTTCATTTTTTTTTCCAAAGTGTCTCTCTCTCTCGGGGTGGGGGGGGGGAGAGTCGAGCACATAGTTCTGTTCCGTGTCGGTCCTGCCCTGAACCCCTTTTTACACGGAACCAGGACATGGGTATATTTGGAGCATGAGTGTTTACAGTGCTTTGTCCCCATGTCTGCCTGCAGATGACCAGTTTCATCTTGGGGTCTCTGAGCCACGTGCAGTTCCTGTGATTTCTCTCAAGGATTTCCCTTCAGTAAATGTGTCCAGTCTCGAACCCGAGGAAAGCTGAGTTAGCAGAGGCTGGATTTAGATCTGGGGGAAGCTAAAGACTGTTGCTTTAATAGTAGGGAAGTACAAGGCTCTGAGTCATAGTGATGGTGATATGTCATCAGACCCTGGCATCAGGATTCTTCTAATTCTGAATAAAACGGCTCATTAGAAGACGGGGAACATAATCATTAAGGTTGCCCTGGCTCACTTGGCTTTTCCTCCAGGTAGAGACTACAGATGTGCTCACAAAATGCTGCTGATGTTTATGCCCAAAGAAGTATTGCTCCTGAAATCTTCACTTTTCCAAATCCTGTGAAATTTTCTCTGGAATTCTGATCTTCTGCCTGCTTCGGTTACTGGAAACATACCAAAAGCAGGTGTTTCCTAGAATTTTGACCTACTAATTGTTTTTCTTCGTCCTTTCCCTCATAAAGGATCCTCTAAATAGATCTGCATTTGTTTCCACCTTGGATGCAAAGCTAAGAGCTTCAACTCCAGGGACTAGGGTCCACATTCAGTCTCATGCCTTCTTCAACTTCTTTTTTGAAATGCCAGCTGCTGAGGGTGGGGTTATGGCTTTGGCTCACCTCTCTGACTAAGACAACAAACTTTTATCACCAGTTTCTGCTGTTCTTACCCATTTTCTGGTGTCTCATCATGTAGCTAGTCTGTAAATTGCTCATGGCAGGGAATCTCTTTTTGCTTTCTTCATGCAGTGCCTAACACAATAGGTTTCTGAGGTTCTTTGTGCCTGATGAAGTACAAATAAATAGTGATTTTTTAATTCTAGTGTTAGCAGTAAAACCCCAAAGTGATAACTAGGACAGCTGCTTGGCTATGCCCACAGTGATCAATAGCATTATAAAAGCTGTGGACTAACTGAGCTCTGAGTACGACAAATAACAATATTTAATTACAAGGATTTTGTGACATCCTGGTGGCTGTAGGGCTCAAGGCCTATTATCCAGCTTAGTCATGCTCTATCTGAATTCAAACATCATCCAGTATCCAAGCAGTGGGCTTTTTAAGAAGAGTTTCATGTCTTTGGCAGCATGAATGTGATGAATGGAAGCTATCAGGGCAGGTGGTGGGCAAAGTAAATCCAGAAAGGAAGATGGAAAATAGGAGGTGAAATGTGTCCTACACGGTTCAGTTCAGTCTTGGTCCCACTGTCCGTTGTGTGGACGTATCCTCCTCCTCCTCCTCCTCTCAGCAGCTCAGTTCTGTCTAATGAGGCTAACAGCATTTGCCTTCCTCAGGAGGGTGAGCGCAGATAAACCTGGAAGAATACAACTCGTCTGGATGCTATCAGATGTCCTACAAGAGAAACACTCCAGAGGTTCCTCTGCTCTGGCAGCAGCCCCTGCAGTGAGGGTCCATTTGCTCCTTGCTTTCATGAAGCTGTTGAGTGACCCACCCAAAGCAGCTGGGGATTTCACAGGGCACTTGCCCTGCTTGTTTGCCTCACCTTGTCTTCATGTCTCATCTGGCAAGACTGCTGCATGTGTCTACGTTGAGCAGTGGGCATTGGAAGGCACGAGGTCCCACACCATCAGAGCTGTTACCTAAATAGGATTAGGTCTTGAAAGAAAGGGGAGCAAGGAAAGTAATCACCACCACCATTCATGCTCCCACGATCTCCGGACATGCAAGGTTACACCATGGTCACATGTCTTGTGATGACAACTGTGGCTGGGCAATGCCCAGCCCTGCAAGGCTCCTTTCAGAGAAGGACTCTACCAGGAGTCACCCCTCCCTCACTGTTTGCAGAACTTCACTGTCACAGCACCTGGCCTTTCACTGTAGCCTTGGATGAACCACTCTGCAAAACTCTGGGAGCCTCACGAGCTAGAAAGTGCAACTCAGCCCTTCCACATCTAAATGAATCTGTCAGTGTGGGCTCTGTGAGGTAGATGGATCACTCTAATACATTTCAGACAACTGGTGGCCAAAAGGTTGCCTCCCCTGTGAATTACATCCCATGTTCTGCTTGAGCAGTGTTGGATGGAGACTATCCCCACACGTGTTACAGGAGGGACTGGAGACCTTCACCCAGGAATGTTTTCCTCTTATGTTTTACATCAGAAAACTGAGCACCTTGATGCCCTTGTTGGAGCTGGGAGATTTTAGAGCAACCAGCGCCTGGTCTGGTTTTGGTTTTTGAGCGCCGTGCCCCCCTCCTTAATGGTGGCACCCAACTGGAGCCTGCAAGCCTGCTTCCATGACCTTATTGTGAACCACTGAAGCAGACGCTCGTCTGCCCACCGGCAAAGTGCTGCACAAAAAAGCTCTGGCTGTCTGCACAAAGACGCTCCCCATCCACACGCTTCATCATTTTTTCAGACAATCAGTTTCAATTAATTCAATTGTTATCACTCCCCAAGGCAATTTTCTCATCCCCATTAGAGCTGGAAGGTTAAGCTGAGGGGTCTTATTGCAGGACTGCTCATGCTCAGTGGAGAAGAAAAAGCTTTTCTGGTTCAGTCTGTCAAACACCAACAGATAATATTTTCCTCTCTGCAGTTCAACCACATTTGTTCTAAGGGCTTCGGGGAGGTGACTTGTGACTGTACCAAGTAAAGAGGCTCACATGTGTTGTGGCCTCTCTGTTCATAGGCTAGAGAGAGAATTCAATGTAGTACAATAGCATTGAAGTCCAAAAAGTGATCTCAAGCCTTCATCCCTAAGAAAAGATGCTAGTGACTTTCTGAATTGCTGCATTTTCACCAGAAAGCCAATATAAGGACTTAAATTCTGCTGTTGTGAACATCTAAGGGAGCAGACATTTTAGGTGACCTGGGTGTTTAAGTGCCTGCCTCCATGTCCTTGTGGTGCTAGGCTCAGAACCTGGCACAGGCCCACCAGCAGTATTGAAATAAGTAGAAGGTCATCCCCACGCTGAAGCAGAGTGGAGTTAACTGTCCATTGTCCATCCTTTGCAACATAAACTTGTGATCAGTGTGCTCCTTCAGAAAGAAGGGGATGGAGGAGCAGTCTTTGCAGCAAATCTCTCTTGCCACTGGGTCACATCCCTTGCTTACAGCTTTGCAGGTGGGTGGTGGAGAGGGGACACTGTCACACCTTGTACTAAAGAACAGAAGAATTCAAGTGTTGGAGGCTGTCAGATTCAGGGAGGTGATGGGGCTGGCAAGAGGGACCTTGGCTCTAACCTCAGCAGTACTAGTCAGAAACATATTGGTCATCTAAGCCCACATCCGTGTGTATTTGTATTAGACAATCCCCGGATACGTGTGGAAGAAGTTTGGAAGAGACTGAGCTTCTGTGCTGATTGTCCTTTTGTCTGAGGAAGTCCTGTTCTAGGTGCAAGCGTGTAGGACATTGATAATGGCAGCTTCTCTCTGTGGAAGTGTGTCTTGGGCAGGTCCCGAGGCAGATTTTGAGGAGCAGGGTGAAGCTAGGGCCTCGTGTCTTGAGATGTTCAACCTCAGGGGTGCACATCACAGTAACTCACTGTCCACCAAGATGCATTCTCCTACAGTGCCCAGTGGTGCAACTGCAAGAGTTTCTCCTTCACATTCCATCCCTAAAATGAGATATACCCTCTGATGACACTCTCTCTGAACTGTTCCCATGGTTACTTACCACGTACTGGGTGTAGGATTTGATTAAAGGAGACTAATGTGTCAAGAAGTACTTAAAGGCTGATCTACATTCTCTGCTGAGGTTGTATCTTGCTTCAAATCAGTATGATCCTGGAAACAGTGTGTTTGTAGCTGGATGGGAAACTCTTTATATTCCCTTGTAGTTGTGTTTCAGGAGAGAAAAGCCTCTTCCCCTAAATTTCTATGTCCTGTTTTCACACAGTCCCACTGTGCTACAGTCTGGAGGGTCCTGCATCATAATGATCCTTCTCAGTGGAGCACTGGGGGCTACTAACAGATACTCTTCTCTAAACCCTGATATCTGGTGATACTGATTCCCAGATTGTCCCTTACAGTGGTTGGGAATCTTGCCCCAGGATTCCTGAGCATAGACCTGTCACAGCAGCAAGGTGCTACTTTTGGTGAAATTCATCACCAAGTTCATGGGATGCTTAGGTCTGGGACAATCTGAAAAAATTCTCCATCAGAGCTGTGGACTGGCTTTTCTGTTTGTTTTTGTGGTGCTTTGGAGGCATATTTTTATTCCCTGGCCTCTCTCCCATGATTGATATGTCTCTAATCACAACAAATGCGCAGAAAATAGGCATAAAAATAGTATTGTATTGGTTCCTACCATAGCAGCTGACACTGACCATCATTCCTCTTACAAAGTTGGTACTCACAGAGGAAAGTGACTGAAAATGTGTACCCCAAAGTGCCCAATCATCTATTATCATTGAATGATATCATTGAATGAATTATATTGATTGATCCTGCAGGGCAGCCTTGACATGTGCTTGGCAGTTTCAAAAGCATTTTTTTTGTAGCAATGAACACCTCTCTCCATACACCTCTCTTCTAACAACTTTGACATTGTGCAGGAAGACTGAGTGTAAAGTGACTTCCCATTGCAAAAGTAATTCCAGAAGTACCCCACTGAACACACTTCACCATCTTCTACCAGGATTCAAACAATGTCTTCTTGATTTCCCAGGTCCTGGCGATGTGTTTGCTTGCAGAAGGTCAGCAGCTGTACCTACACTGGAGTCACAAGGTGGGGAGAGTCAGGGCTTTCTGGCAACTCTAGTCCATGCTTCAAATCAATTGAGTTTGTTTCTCTGTGTGAAAAAACATCTTAGATTATGGGAGAGAAGGAAAAGAGGGAAGAGGTTAATCTTAGGAGACTTTACATACCCATAAGAATGGTATCTCCACCTGAGCTGATCACCTAAACTTGCTTTGGAGTAGGTGGAGAGAAATCTATCCTCTGGGGATGCAATTCATCCAGCTGGTCATAGACATCTAAATTAAGATGAGATGAATCACACTTGAAGTACCTTTTTTCCCCATAGACTCTAAAAGGGGCCTGCAGTGACTCATTCAGGTGAAGATCTCCATATTTGACAGTCTACATGTGGTAGCATGAAGACAAAAGAAAAGTTTTTATGAGGCGCACAGCATAATTTTCTATAGCAGGCTCCGGCAGCAGTGAAAAACGTGGCTGTTATCTCTGCAGAAGACAAAACTGCCTTTTCCAAGCCATCTTGGTGCCTTATCCCTTCTGCTCTGTGGGTGGTTTGGGAAATGCTACCTGGAGTTTTGGAGGTGGGGAACCAAATCCTCAGAGAGTTGTTGCTGCAAAATGATGCAATAGAATCACCTTCCTTATGAATTTCTTGAGGCTATGTGAGGCATTTTAAAAAATGAGCCTCTAGCCATGCAGTGGGGGGAATGTGATGTGATTGCAAATCTTGCTGTGGAAGGGAATAGCTGGACATGCAGATACTTGATCCTGCATGGATGGAAGTGATGAAAACACAGTCATCTTTCCTATTGAAAACTGGCTTCCAGAAGAACCAGGAAGATGTAGAACAATGTGTAAAAAAAAAATTGAGACTGCATCCTTGGGTGGAAGAAATTAAGGACGGATTATTAAAGCGTTGATCTGTAGGATCTCTGAGGAGGCCATGAAAATGATGCGAGGGCTGGAACCCCTCTGCTGGGAGGCCAGGCAGAGAGCTGGGGTCCAGCCTGGAGAAGAGAAGGCTCTGAGGAGAACTTCTTGCAGCCTTTCAGTACTTGAAGTGGACTGTCAGAAAGATAAGCACAAATTTTTTATCAGGGCCTGTTGCAACGGGACAAAGGGTTCTTTTAACTAAAAGTGGGTAGGTTCAGACTGGACATCAGGAAGAAATTTTTTACAGTGAGGGTGGTGAGCCCCTTGCCCAGGTTGCCCCAAGAGGTGGTTGCTGCCCCATCCCTGGAACCATTCCAGGGGAGGTTGGCTGGGGCTCTGAGCAACCTGCTCTAGTTGCAGATGTCCCTGCTCCCTGCAGGGGGTTGGAGTAGGTGACCTTGAAAGGTGTCTCCCAACCTAAAGCATTCTAAGTTTCTGAAAAGTTGAGGTCAAGTTTCCACTAGCACTTAATTCTCAGCAGATAGATGATGCACCAAGAAGAGCCTGTCATCACCACTGGGATGGTACCAAACTGAAGAAGAAGCCAAAGAGCTTGCTGAGCTACTTCCTCATTTTTTTGGTTAAAAAATGAACTGTTATCTCATACTTATGGAAGCATTTGCTGTTGCTGAAGCCTGTTGAAAAGTAGCGTATAGCACAAGGCAGCTGTGTTGCTGTCTTTTTTGAGTAGATTCATCACTTCTGAATTTAGCCATCTGCAGGTCAGGGGTTTAATGTAAACTGGTCATCTAGGCGCCATCTAGATCAACAGAGAGAGAGAGAGGGGCATCTTCCATCATAAAGCAAGTGGGAATGGCTCACCTCTGGAAATTCCTCTCTTTCTCCAACGATTAAAGAGGGAGACCTGAGGGCTGGTTTAGTTGAGTACACAACTTTTAAGATCAGTCCATACACAAAAGCCAGCTGATATCACTTTTGGTCTTGTTTTAGTCCCATTGAACCTCTCTCTCTAAACTGTCATAGCCAAGCTCATGCATCCTGAACTTAATCAAGCCCAAATTGCTTAAATAAGCCTGTGAGTCAAACGCATGACACACCCCATGCAGAAATGCTGAAGCTGATTTATGTCTTGTCTCCCCAGATTGGGACTTTTCTTGTCCTGGGCTTCTCTGTCACTGCCCTCTTCATATTATCAGTACTCTGGAGAGACCAGTGGAAAACTGTCTGCCTGTCCTTCCAGGTAAGAGGGGCTTGGAGTTCTCTTTGAAAAAGCAACTTTTATATAGAATTATTTTGTGGCAATTGGTAGAAAATATCCTACATGGCAGGTGTTTTTCACATGGATTTTCCTGGCAGAGTACATAATTTTGAGTAAACTTTTATTATGACTTAACATTCCCTCTTGGGAGAAAGGAAGCCAAGACCTAAGGTTGAGTTTCAAGCTATCTGATGTACATGTCTCAGTTTGGGAAGTCACATCCTCTCTCTCTCTCTTTTTTTTTTTTTTTTTTTAAATTTCAGAAATGTTGTAGGTGTAGTGCTAATTTGCAGGTGCCCAAGGCAGGAGAATCAGACCTCTTTAGCTGGTAGGGGTTGCTAAAAGCAACAACTTTCTCCTAATCAGCTCCTGCCAGTTCAGCAGCTTTAGTATCAGCATGATTTCAGTCTTCTGTGACTCAGAAGAGCTTAATCTCCTGAGGGCAGGACAGCACTGAATCTCTGGGAAGCAGGTGGAGAATGCTGGTGTCAGGTGGGACATCATCCTGGATGCAAGAAGTTAGAGTGCATGGTCTGCTGGCCTCCTCAGATCTCACCAGATCTGAAGACGGAGGCCAGACCAGACCAGTGCTGTTTAGTGCCTAAGCATCCAGGTCTCCACCTGTGTTGGGAAGAAGTATGTAGCCTTTGACTACACACCTACCTTGCAGATGTTCTTTGGGCCCGTCACCTCTCCCCATGTGGCTTACTGTTTGTGAATGTTGGGAAAGCAATGCATACAGGCTGGAAGAGGAGTCACAGATGTGGTGTTTGTGTATTCCTGCTCTGCAGAGCTTGGTAACTGCTGTGCTATGCACTGGCAAAGGTAATAAGAAAGTATCAGCTTCCCCTTCCCAACTCCTGGGCAGGTGGATGAGGAGAAGACAACACAAGATCCTTTGAGTTCCTCACAGGTGGTCTTTATTTTGGGTGGTTGTGCCCTTTGAGGTGCCTCACATGGCTTCCTGATTCATCCCAAAGGATGTGAAACTCTTGTAGATCCTGTGTCAGGTCCATTAGCCCTACAAAGCTATCTCAGATATCCTGGACATCTCAGGCGGCACCTCTGTTTGTGCAACAGAATCCTGCTTCTGATCAAAAGCTGTTGGCATCAAGTGTCCGGGGCAGACAGTGTCACATGCAGTAATGTCTCTCAGTGACTGTTGGTTTCTTCGGCCCTTCCAGCTTAGAGAACCAGGCATGGGCTAAGCAAGAGGAAAAGCATCATCTGGATAGCTCTTGGTCCTAGCCCATACCTCAGGAACTCTCAGTTCTAGCTGGAACAGAAGCCACGGGGCTCTGCTGAGCGTAAGAAAATGATGCACTGGCTTCTTTGACAGATTTGTCTGATTTTATGAAAAGTGTGTCATACCAACATCCACTGAGTGTCTGTACAAGGGACAAACTATTTCTGCTTGATTTCCAACTCCATTCATTCATTCCTTATAAGCACAGAAGTGATTCTTCACTTCTGATCTTGATTAATCTTTAGGATGGAAGAAATCAAGTTCAATTAGTATATCTGTCTAGCAATAGGCATTATATAATATATCATAAGCATTAAATTAATATATTGTTTTGTGTTAGTAAATCAAGAAAAATACAGATTGAGTTAAAAAATTAAAAGCAAGAGGAAAAAAAAATGCAAGTGAAGTGAGTAATAAAATCATATCACTCCTCAGCCTGGGTAGCTGGCTTGGCTGGGGGTACATTCTCTCCCCCAACTCCAGAGACATTTGGTGGATCCAACACTGGTGCAGGAGAAAGGTTGAACTGCTGGTATCTGCAGGAGGGGCCCATTCAGGCAGAAGGCTGTAGTAACATTGTGATTTTTTTTTTTTTCTGTCTCCACACTTAGTTTTTTTACTAAAACTTTTCCTCTCCTTGCCAGATCACAGCTCCCTATCTCCACATAGGGGCAATAACTCTTATGGTCTTCCTGTCCTGGCCTGTGGCTCTCCATGCCATCAGAGCAGATAAGAAAGGTACAGTAGCTCTACTTCCTGCTCCCTATTATGAAAATGAACATATGTCCTTTTTGACACGGTCCCCACAACATCCTAATCTCTAAATTGGGGAATTACGGGTTCGGTGGGTGGACTGTTCAGTGGATAAAGAACTGTCTGGATGGTCACATCCAGAGAGTGATGGTCAGTGGCTCGATGTCCAGACGGAGGATGGTGACGAGTGGTGTCCCTCAGGGGGCTGTGCTGAGACCAGTGTTGTTTAATATCTTCATTAATGACATTGACAGTGGCATTGAGTGCACCCTCAGCAAATCCGTGTTTGAGACCAAACTGGGAGGTGCAGCTGATGTGCCAGAGGGATGGGAGGCCATCCAGAGGGGCTTGGACAGGCTGGAGAGGTGGGCTCAGGTGAACCTCATGAGGTTCAACAAGACCAAGTGCAGGCTCCTGCACTTGGGGAGGGGCAACCAGCACTATCAGTACAGGCTGGGAGAGTGTTTACTGGAGAGCAGTCCTGTGGAAAGGGACTTGGGAGTGCTGCTGGATGAAAAACTGGACATGAGGCACCAATGCACAGTGGCAGCCCAGAAGGCCAGTCACATCCTGGGTTGTATCAAAAGAAGCATGGACAGCAGAAGGAGAGAGGTGATCCTGCTGCTCTACTCTGCCCTGATGAGACCTCACCTGGAGTCCTGTGTCCAGCTCTGGAAACCACAGCACAAAAAGGATGTAGACATATTAGAGCATGTCCAGAGAAGGGCCACCAAAATGATCAGGGAATTGGAGCACCTCTTGCATGAAGACAGGCTGAGGGAGTTGGGATTGTTCAGCCTGGGGGGACCTTATAGCAACCTTCCAGTACCTGAAGGGAGCCTACATGAAGGAGGGAAGGTCTATTCAAAAGGGTTTGTAATGATAGGACAAGGAGTAATGGTTTTAAACTAGGAAAGGACAGATTTAGACTCGATATTAGAAAAAAAAATCTTTAATATAAAAATAATGTATCACTGGAATGTGTTGCCCAGAGACGTAGTGGAGGCCCCAACCCTGGAGTCATTCAAGGTCAGGCTTGATAGGGCGCTGGTGACCTGACCTGAGTAGAGATGTCCCTGATTGTGTATGGGGGTTGGACCAGATGACCTCTAGAGGTCCCTTCTAACCTAAAACATTCTGTGATTCTTTGATTCTATGGTATACCAGTGGGGGCAAACAGGCATCCAGGAGCCCTCTCCTCCCACACCTGCACTCCAGCTGGAGGAGACTTGTAAATTCTGTGTGTCCCAGACAGATTAGCAGGGCTGAAGCTTGGGCTGTGCATGGTCCTAGGGCTGTCCAGGTGTGTTCCTGGCTTGCATACTCCCTTGTCTGCACAGTTTTGGCCTTTGCCAAGGCATTGACCTGCCCTGAGACAGAGGTGATTAGAAATACCCATGTTGTGAGTCATGCATGGAAATGTGTTCAGCCCTCTGCAGGAGAAAGCATCCAGTGGCAGATCTCTCAGTTGATCTTTGCTTGCCATACTCAGCTTCACTGTCTCAGAAGGGATCTCCAATCCAGTGAATCCACTTCAGGCTACTGCATCCCAGAAGAAGCCATCTGAGATAGGGGAAAGAGCTTTTTGATCAGTTCCTAGTGTTATCTCATGGGCAGTTCCCATCTGCCTTCGAGAAGTGTGACCAAGTAGTGTAAGGGCAAGGCCAGGTGTCAGGAACAACTGGAGAAGAGCCTGGCTCTGGGCCTGGCTGTTTTTGTCTGACCCAGTGTCTCCATATAGCCAAAGCTGTCTACATAACACTCATCTGGAGATCTTGATTTCTAATAAAAGAGCGAATGGGCTGTTGAAAACAGGTTTTTTTTCCTGTCCAGGATTTTTTTCTTATTGAACTACAGCTGGAGAGGTCAGGGGTGAATATGCTGAGGCCTTAGACATTGCAGTCCTCAATGCTTAATGGACTCTCAAGTCAATACATCAGGTTGATGTAAGCCCAAGTTCCTTCAGAGCCTCTGGTACAATGTTCAGAGGGGTGGTGGTACCCTTTCAAGAACAAGATGTCAATGCATAGGTGCTCATTTCTCAGAGGAACTGTTTTGTACCCCAAGGCTCACTTGGACTCTTGGGAAACGTACCACCAGACTCCAGAGAAGACCATAGGTAACATGTTGGCAAGCTTCTGAGACATAATACCTGCACAGTCAGAGTCTGTAGGATTCTGTAGGTCACACACAGAAGGTCATTGACAGCAGTCTGAATGAACCAGGGAAGTATTCACCTTAAGGGGATTTAATGCAGCTGAAGAAGAAAGGTTCCTTCTCTTCTTTGCTGTGGATGGAACTTAAAAATGTTGTTTGTTCTTATCTGAGTAAGAAAAGAATTAGCATCATAAAATCATCACAGAATCAGAGAATCATAGTACATCAGGTTGGAAGGCACCTTGAGGATCTTCTGGTTCCATCTTTCCTGGGAAAAGCATCCTTCTGGTGAGGACTGTTTTTCTACAGACAGGGGCTATTTCATTTCACCACCTCTAAAGAAAAAGAAAATAAGGCCACGTCCTGCTGTAAAATACAGTGAGATGTATTTAAAGCACAAACCCTGCGGTCCTGACTTAACCCATGTCCTTGCCTTGACCCCTTTGTTTTCCTCAGTGGCATTGTTTGGAGAGAAAGTCAAAATTGTGGGAAGAAGGGATGGGACAAAGCCCAAGAGCTGGAGTGCTGTGTTAAAAGTCAGGCTGCAAGGCAAATGCTTGTGTTACCACATGGATTAACTCTAGCCTTCCTCCTTCAAATTCTTCCAGTTGTTCAGGGGATAATTGTTGGTCCATACCTGGCTATCCTTCTCTTTCTTTTCTTGATACCTCTGGGGATGTACTCTCCTTGCATCAGAGAGATGGGAACACTTGGACCAAAGCCAGCCCTCATTGGACACCGTGGAGCACCAATGGTAGGTCTGGAGAAGTGATTTGACATAATTTCTTCGTCCTGTGTCTTGCTACCATCATCATCATCATCATCTGTTTTTTTTCATGAAATGTGTAGAGGGTGGAAGGGGAGATGTTTCTGTTTGGAAATGGATGCCAAAGACATCACTGCATGGATTTGCTAACAAGGATAACACTGCTTCTAAGGGACAACGTGGCTCTGGTGGCTAAAGTGACAGGAAACAAATTTTAACAAGATGATATTCCCTTAATAGCCAGAGGTGTTACGAAGAGAGAGAAAGTACTTATAGAGTCCTCCACAGTGTGCTTGAAAATCATCTGCTCATGCACATTTTGTTTCCCAGCTGGCACCAGAAAACACTGAGATGTCATTTCAGAAGACAATTGAACATGGTGGGGATGGTCTTGAAACAGATGTCACCATTAGGTAAGGGGGAAACATTGCAACTCACAGGATAGATGCTGCTGCTTCTTAGAGCTGCCTTTGGAGAGGTGCAGCTCCAGGCAGTTAGGTTTTACTGAGGACTGGTACAAGGTCCCTCGTTTGAGGCATGATGACGGGGGCTGTAGGGCACAGTTGTTCTCAGGGAAGTCAATAGGCTGTAGCCATTGATTTAACAATCATTAGTTCTGCAGTACATTTTAAATGCTCTGCAGAGTATAAAGACAAGTCCCTACCTTAGTCTGACTTCCAGGCCCCAGGGAGGGTTGTATCAGGCCTATAAACCAACAGAAAATTTGGTCCAGACTTGTGGCAGCATTGTCCTAATTATTAGATCTTTGATTGCCTTTGTTTGGGGGACCCATTGTCATGAATTGCTAACGTGCTGCACAGGGTGAGCAGTTTCCAGGTGCTGAATGAGAAAAATAGTAAGACTTAGATGCTCTGCTAATGTAGACCTTCCTACAAGAGAAAATCTTGTCGTTCCATCACTGTCCATT
Organism: Merops nubicus; assembly: GCF_000691845.1. Taxonomy (NCBI): domain Eukaryota; kingdom Metazoa; phylum Chordata; class Aves; order Coraciiformes; family Meropidae; genus Merops; species Merops nubicus. The sequence continues at coordinate 39,835 of NW_008615584.1, read as the reverse complement.
TAGACTTCAGTCCTCTGAAACCCGTACAAACACTTTGATGTCAGCAAAAAGGGATTTCAGCTATAAGTTATAATCCATTTTTAGGGGGTTAAGAGACATAAATGCCACTGTCTCTACTTTTCCCCCGAGGTAACTGAGGCACAGACAGGCATGACTTCTCCAAAGTCACATAGCAGTATTTAAGCTGGAAATAACCCGATGTCTTGAGCTGCAGCCTTCCTCCCTATCCCACCCTCTGCACTGAGGGAAGCTGTACTTCTACATTCACCGTGGCCCACGTATTCTCCTGACCTGGCATGAGTTTGCCCATGCCGGGAACGAACCTGCACCCCAGGTGACCTGAACTCTTGCTCTCCAACAGCTATGACGGGGTTCCTTTTCTCATGCATGACAGCACCTTGAGGAGGACAACTAATATCAGGGACATCTACCCCAACGACACTGCTCAAAATGCTGCATTATTCTCCTGGGATGCCCTGCAGGAGCTGAATGCTGGAACATGGTTCCTTAAGGTAGGCACTTCAGTGGACCATCATCAACGGGGTGTAGAAGGGACTCCAGCTGGCTACTACTTAATAGCATGAATTTTAGGAAAGGACCTACTGGTTGAGCCCAAACTCAAAGAAGTCAGTAAAAATCCTTGAGTTGGGGTCACCTTGCTTTGTTCAGTTGGCCTTTAGGCTTAGGAGGCCTGTAACAATTGGCTGGTGGGTAGAAGAACCTAAGCAAAATAAAATAGCCTCACTTGTTGAGGGCTGGTGTCAACTTTTTCCCTCCTAGAGACAGGAGTTTTTAGCATGCAGCTGACTCCCAGAGGCAACTGAACTGCCTGATTGATTTCCTTTTTTTTATATCTGTTTATTCCTAGGACAAACCATTTTCATGCATGGGCTCGCTGTCAAGGGCAGATCAGGACCAGGCAATGAATCAGTCCATTTACAAGCTAAGTCATTTCTTGCGCCTCGCAGACAGGCAGAACAAGCTTGTGATATTTGACCTCTACCGCCCTCCAGAGAAACACCCTTACAGGAACTCGTGGATCAACAGAACCCTGGAAGTCATCCTCAACGAGTCAGGGATTAGACCCCATCTGGTAGGGTGGCCTCACTCCTCCAGATCCCTTTTTCTTACTCTCTGAATTGTGACTTTGGGCTCATACCCTGCATGATTTCACCTGCATAGATTCCAGCCCCTTGCATTTCACTTGTGTTAAGAGGCATCATTTGGAGCACGTTCCTACTATCGGTTTCTCAGTGGGTACAAAACTCTGTAACCCTACAGTAACACAGGGAAATAAATATACCAGGTGATGCCTTAGTGCCCAGACTGTGTCTTGTCATCATTGGACTAATTGCTTATTCTATATATCACATAGAAGCTCCTGGCTTAAATTAAGTTACATGGATTTGGGAGCCTTCATTGCCTTCCTCCTTCCCCAGGCAATGGAAGAAGGCTAAACTCACGTGGATCAGGTTATGTACCCATCAGTGTCTGGGGAGTTACTCTGATTTATGTCTACTGGAGATCTCCCATGCTGGGAGAGTGGGAGAACAGACTATTTTCTGTTGCCTTTCCCATAAAGCAAAGCAGCCTTTTCATTCCTTTCAAACACCACATCTTTTGTCGGGCTGTGTGACGCGTACTCGCTCCGTTCGAGTCGATAAGTGAGGGACAGTGAGTGCTTCTTTCTTGATGAAAGAGACTTGCAGGTTTTAACCCTGCCTCCAAACGTTCTTTGATCACACGTCACTTGACAGGCTGGGGTAAGCCCCTCAAGATGTTATCTTTACCAAGTTTGTGTGAAGGGCAGGGAATATTAGGATGTCTGCTGTGGGTTCACTGGGTCCTCTTGTTGCCTGCAGGTTCTATGGCTGGAGAATGACATGAGGTCCTTTGTTCAATCCGTTGCTCCTGGGTTTCAGCAGACAATGGGCAGTAAAGCCCCGGTTGAAGACCTATTGATGGACAATATTGTCAAACTCAATCTGGCCTACACTGAAATGTCCAGTGAAGATATCCGGTAGGTTGCAAGTTCAGACCCAAGCAGAGTCGGTGGACTGCCTCTGGACTATGCTTGCCTCATGTGTGTGGCAATGTCTCCCTCCAGTGACCAGCTCCAGGATCTATAGCACTTTGGGAAGAGCTCCTTTAGACCAAGTGGCCATCCATGTCAAGTTTTGGGAGTGCAGGACTGTAGTACACTCCTACTGTCGACCATGTGTGTGGCCAAGAGGTGGCATGTGTAATTAAATTCCCCCTGCCCCAAGTCCACATTTACTTGACCAGGAACTCTGGATCTTCTGAATAGAATAATGCAGCTGTCTCCTGATTTCTTGTCTTTCTATTCATGCCATCCTCAGTCCCCCCAACACTGGATCATGGAGAATGAGTAACTATTTAACATCCCAAGGCTCTTCCACAAACATCAGTGTGAGCATGTAATGCTGTGTTGTGAGACCATTACCCTCTGGTAGCTGGTGTTTTGGAGACTTCATTTCTTGTCTCTGTTACTACCAGTACTCTGGTTTTTGGGACGCACTGGAAACATCATCTCTCCAATGGAAAGCTCCACATTCACCACAGGAGTTTCTGAAATGGTTCTCTCATATGAGGAAAAAAAAAAACCCAAACAAATATTTGAAGGTTGGACTAGATAACCTTTAGAGGTCCCTTCCAACCCAATACATTCCATGATTCTATGAGATAGAAAACAAAGGCCAGTCTTACCCATCCAACTCTCCATTTGTAAACAGGATTTTTTGCTCTTCCCAGTGCACAAAAGCATTGAAATAGAAGGTGTTGGGGTATTTTTTTTGTTTTGTTTTTGTTTTTAAGTAATAATAATAATAATAAAATAAAAAGATTAATCCTTTGGAGGAGAGTAACGTTCATGTTTTCTCAGTGATAATTTTCACAGGATGCAAAATCCTTGGTAGATCCATTGAGTAAATGCTGGATAGATCCTACGAGGATTTGCAGTGCTGCTATTGATGATACATTCCTTTACCATTATACAGAGTATGATCTTACTTCATATTACATTTCAATGGCTTATAAGAACTTGAAAAATTACGAATTGATGCAGCAAACATAACAAACATGAGTAGCCAGCTTTGCGGGGGTTTTGACTACACTACTGTGAGATTACAAACACATCATTACATTGATTCCTATGGCAGGAGGGTAAGCAAAGTATTGACATTTTGGGCATTTTAACAGCTTTTGCTTTCAGCACATCAGCTCTTCTGTGTTGACCAGTTGTGAACGATTTAATTATTGGCTGGTTGACTTTCACTTTCTTTTTTCCTCTCTTTCCTTTCTGTGGGAGAGGTTTGCTTTAGGACTTTATCTAGACCTTAAAGAAAAATTGCTGTCTTCCCCTGACTCAGCCCAAAGCAAGTACCAACCTCCTTGCTTATCAATGAAGGCTGTTACCTTTTGGTCTTTTAAAGGAAATACGCTGAGGCAAACATCACTACCAACCTCTACGTGGTCAATGAGCCATGGCTTTTCTCCCTGGCATGGTGTTCTGGGGCACACTCTGTGACCACCGATGCCGTCCACAAGCTGAAGAACCTCAGCCAGCCACTATTCCTCATGGTAAGTGAAAACCCTGCCCCTCCCAGGGGAAGGGAGTAGGGTTGGGAAGTTCATGGTTACCTTTGGAGACCATGGACCAGTTCATGTGTGGATAAAGGAACTTTTACATGAAAAGGATCTGAATTGAAACCTGGCTTACCTAGAACCTCTGAGCCACACCAGGTATCACCATACCCTTCTCTTTTCTCTTGCCTAAGGTAGAAGCACTCTGATTTTTAGGATTTACAATTTAAGCCTTGAGATGAGGGAAAAGGGGACATATTGAGTCTTGTGTAGGGAGAGAGGAAAGACATTTGAGGTCACAAGATGATGCATGAAGCTTTCAGTTTCTAGGCTTTTGAAGCATGTAATGATGTCAGAAGTTCCTCATTTCTCAAGACTTCCCACTGCCATTCTCAAACTTGGTCTTGTTCCACAAGCCCAAGGGAAGCAACATAGAAATACTCCTTTGTTGCTAGGAGGACTTTTATTCACATAATTTGACTATTCCCTGTTCTGCTTTGGACAACCTGTAGGGCTAAGGACCACCTGGGGCACTGGTCCCACCAGAGTCCCTTCAGCCTAAAGGCTACTGGTTTCTATAACTGGCTTCACACCCTTGAAACAGATTCTACAGTGTTCCCATCCAGACAACAGTGCTTTGGTCTGTTCTGAGGGGAGGTGGAGGTCCATTCTAAGGACGAATCTTCAGATGCTCTTAAACTTGACACCCCAGACCCTCTGTGGTGTTCACTAAAGGACAATTTTGCCAGAGAGAATGAGATGCCACCGGTTGATGTTAGTGTTGGAGGGAAGCAAAGAAAACTACAGGGTCTGCCTGTACAAACAAGAGGTCCCTGTTATACTCAAAGTGATGCAGAACAATCTTCTTGGCCACAAAATAGACCTCCTTTTTTGAAGGATGATGATGCACCAACACTCACTGGTGAGTGGACTCTTTTAAATGTCACCAAATGCTTTAAACACTTGAGGGATGTTATTGCATGTGCTTGCATGTGCAGACCAGGCAGCTGATTGGTCCTACTCAAGCAGCAAGAAAGAGCCTGAGCATCTTTTTTGCATATCTTGGGCGCCTTGGTGGTGGACATGTCCTCTGTTGTTCTCTTCCAGACTCCGCAGCAGTACAACATCATGTGGATCCTGACAGATCTGACCTCCGTGCTCCTCATCTCACTCATATTTGCTCTGCACTGGTAACTACCAAATTGCTAATGGCACCCTAACCTGATCTTTTGTGCCAGGTGGGGAGAAGGAGGGATGCTTTCAGGTGATCTGGAGGGTAAAAACTAGTCTTGAGAACGTTACCTTTCCCTTCAGGAACTAGAAGAAACCCTGAAAGTCTCCAGAGCCCCCTCTACATCTGCTTGCTCTCATTTCCCTTTCCATTTTGGCAGCTCAGGTGTCTACCCTCAGGAGTCAATGGAGACCTGGTGGACCTACAGCAGCACCATAAAACAGTTGTCAGAGATGAGGGGCTGAGGAAGGAACTTATTTTTTCCCCCATTATTACCATTTATACACTGCTGCATTGGGCTGACTGAGGAGGAAACTCTCAGTGTTATGTGTCGCTGCATATGCCAGAGCCCTGGAGGAAACCCATCCTCCCAGATGAACACCTCTGAGTGTTTTTGTTTTGTCCCACGCTCACAAAGAGATTACCTCTGTTTAATATTTGGCAAACATGGGACTCGTGGAACAGGCTCACTCCAGCAGGTCAGGTTGGGCAGCTGGATGCTCTGCTCCATCATGGCTAGATGAAGAATTTGCTGTGCTCTCATCCCAGTGATGCCCAAAGAACGCAGGAGGAGCTGAGCTCAGCTCTTCAGCTCCTCCTGTGTACGGGTGGAAGGGCCAGGCAAGCCAGCCTAAGGGTTTTTATCTCCTGCAGGGATGCTGGCAGGACAGCTGTGCTGCAGGTGACAGCAAGGGGAAAGTGGGAAGCTCCAGAGGGAGCAGCCTGGATGGATTGCCTGCAACCATGGCTTGCTTTGGCACAGGAAAGGGTGGCAGCTCTAACTTTGCTCTGGGATGGTGGAGGAACGAATTAGTAACAGTATGGCCAGATGATGAACTAGCAGCTATACAGGAGTGTTTGCTGGGCATCCAGACATTCTCCTTCCTCTCTCACGCTGCCCTGCTCTCCTCAGGTCCTGCTTTACCAGCTGCAACCTCACTTTCAAGGCTGCAGGTTGCAGGGTGGTTCTCAATCATCCCTGCAACGCATCACCACCACCACCAGACCTTCCCACGCCTGTCTCCTCCAGGCTGGTGTTCATGTTGTGTGTGCATTTCCCAGGGCCCTGAAGATCCTTCTGACCCAGCCAAATAACAACCTATTCTGGGCTGGCATTGCAGCAAGGGCATGCCCAGCCCCACTGGGAGTCAAGGGCCACCAGCAGTGCCTGAGAGCCCTGTGTGGTCTTCTTTAAATTGATGAAAGCAACAAAAACACATTTTTTAAATTTCCCTGACTGCTTAGGAACCAGAGGCTACAAACATTTCTGGGGCTTTTGAGCTCTTAAAACTTTCTTACAAAACAGGGCTTAGTCACAAAGTTGCCTTCAAAATACTACTGCACACGTGAAGTGTGGATGCTTAGACACCAGTCATGCACTGGAGTCCTTTCTCCATAAACACCTGAGCAAATACCAAATATTCATGACATTTCATGGCAGTTCCTGCCCTGACAAAGTACAAAAAAGGTGTCACAGGGCACCAGAGAGCTTGTGGTGGTCTGATCCAGGTCCTTTGCCCCACGCAGGTGGCGAGAACGGAGCTTCTCCTGCTGTGCCCATGACGGTGGCCAGATTCTGGAAAGTGGCACCTACAACAAGTTCAGGACAGGTAAGCAGGGCAGGGGGAGATGAGAGCCACATTCTGCTCAGCATCATCCCTGTTGGGGCACCAGGCTTCTTATGGATATGTTGGATGGGTGCCCGTGTTGTGGTGAGGGATGGCTGCACCCTAGGTTGTCTCAGGTGCAGGTGGCAGGAACTTTGCTCTGTTCAGCACTGGTGAGGCCACGTGTAGGCACTGGGTTCAGTTCAGGCTTCCCAGTACCAAGCGGATTGTGACAAATGGGAGCAAGCTCACCGGGGCTGCTAAGCTGGAGAATGGGACATTTGAGGTCTAGGCTTGCACAGTGGGAGAGGAGGTCAAGAAGTGTCTTATAGCTATCTGCAGCCATCTGATGGGAGGGTGGAGAGAAGATGGAGCCAGCTGTTTCTTGGATGTGCAGTGACAACAGCGCGAGCTGCAACCTTGGAAATTTTTACTAGACGTGAAGAGAAAAAAAAGAAACCTTCACCATGGGGGTGGTCAGATACTGGAATAGGGGACCAGACAGGTGGGGAATATCCACCCTCAGAGATCTTCAAAGCCCTGAGCAGCTCTAATTGGCCCTGCTTCAAGCAGAGGTTGGGGCAGAGCCCTCCAGACATCTCCCCCGACATGCACGACTCTACAGTGCTGTGAAAAGAGAGTCCAGAGGTGCTGAGCACTCTTGGGTCTGCAGGGCAGGGTGGGATTGACTGGGGACCCTCTCATGCACCAGGTTTCTGCGCCCGTGGTGCTATCATCCAGACAAAATGACCCAGCCTGGGTGCATGCATTTTCAGCTGGGTTCTGTTGGCTCACAACAGCTGGTAAAACAACTGGAGATGTTTCAGTAACTCACTGTGTGTTCCCGTTTCCAGAGCTCAGTGACATACCTGCCATCACGGCCTGACATGGGCAGGGAGGGGACATGGACCTGCCATCTTGATGAGGACCAGAGACAGAGCAGACCCTCCCCTGCTGCCCCTTCCTGCAGTGCAAACAAACACCAACCTGACAAGAAGGCCAGCTGGGGAGGCTCAGATCCTCCTGGTGAGGATCCACTTGCCTCCGTGACCCTGCCAAAGTTGAACACTGAGTTTCCTCTCTCCCATGGTTTTTCTCACAATCCTGTGCCTGTCAGAGATCCCTGGGTTTAGGTGTGCACAGATGGAGCTGCAACTATCAAGAAGCTGTGCACCATGGTGAGATGGAGCCACCACATAGGAGCCACCACTGACCTCCAAGACTGTTGGTGTCCCACAGGACAATCACGCTGTAATACCTCCTGCTGTGTGTAAGCCCTTGGTTTCCACAGCTGTGTTTTACACGTGCTGCAAACATCCAAACATTCTCCAATCCTCCTCATTCTCAGCTGCCCATATTTCTCCTGTCAGACCAGCTTCTTCTCCACATATTCTCTCTCTCCCTTCATAGGTGTCCTCCATCCCCAAGAGCACACTAGTCCCATGATGATGGTCAGGTGCTGCTGGCTGGGTCACTAGGGTCCACACCTTTCTACAATGCAGGCAGGGGCAGCTTAGGTTTTTCCTGTTCCCTACTCTTGCCCTGCCATAGACCCAGCAGGACAGTCATCTCCCAAAGGCTGTGGGTGAGGACACATCTTCCCATGGGTGCTGAAGGACTTTTTGGTGCCTTGGTCATGCAGCTGCTAGGACCATGATCAGAAGCACACCACTTTTCTCCAGTATTGAGCTGCATGTGACTCGGTTCCACCAAGTGTCCTGTTCACTTTTCCCGTGGGAAGGGCTCTCTACCTGTGCTGCACCCTGGGATTTATCCTGCTTTTCATTTCTCCCAGTGGCTGCTGGGACACAGAGGGGAGGGAGGTCTCTGCCGTGCTCTGCAAGGGTGATGTGGGTACCTCCCAGGTTTAAGCCATAAATTTCTACTTGAACAGATAATAAGAACACATTTTTTTTTTGTAAATTGGGAGTGCTGTTTTAAATACATTTTAGCTGTCCTGTCCTGTTTTGTTCCTATTTTGGCAGCCTGGGAAAGGGGAAGGAAAGGAAAAAGGTCTTTACCTGAATCAGTCTATAGACATCTTCTCATACACTTTGGTTTATTTTTTTTTTCCTGAATAAAGCTATCACAAGTGGATTGTGACAGGGAAGCATTAGGTTTCAGAGTTAGCTCTGCTGGGAAGCACTCAGACCTTTCCAAGTTGCAATTTCAGGGTATTTTGGAGGCGAGAAATGCAAAGAGGCAGTAGCCTCTTTGGAAAAGGGCTAAATGGCTGATAGATTGGTGCAGAGCAGCTCCAGACCCTTGAAGCATGGGGAGAGGATACTACTGACGGTGTTAAACCTCCTCCCTATGCCCTGCATCCATAGCTGGTTCATATTTTTTTGGTGGGTACCACTCATGTGGAGGTATGTGAGGAGCAAAAATAGGAAGTGGAGAGCGTGTGGGTTGAGTGGTGATGTACACCATGGGGTCCTCAGCCTGTTCAGCTGTGTACTTGGCTGTGGTCCCTCCACTGCTGCTTTTAATGTGTATTAGGAAAAGCCACCTCAAATGCACCTTCATCCATGGCTCTAGCTGCTGCTTGCCCATCATGCAAGGTACCCCCTTACTCACCTTCCTCATCCTCAGCAGCCTTGTCCAGGCTCTGCCTGGACAATTAGACCTGTGGTCTCCTGCAATTCCTTGCTCCCTGTCGCATCTCAGCTACTGTTTTTGGTGCTTCAGCGCCAGCAGGTTCTGGCAACACTGTTAAGCACATGGCTGGTATTTTGACTCCCCCACACAAACTTTTCCCCCAGTACCTCTCACATCCAGTGATCCAGCTCAAAACTGGCCTTTGTGGAAGAACCAGTCCTTGTCTTGGAGGATGAGCAATGGAGACCCCTCAGGCTCCAGTGGTTTTTACCCAGAAAGAAAAGATTCTACTTCATTTCCAGTCGGGGAACACTGATGATTTGCTCCCCACCGCTGGATACTCTCACCAGGAGTCCCATTCTGCAAGGAGAAGTCTTGTTCCCAACAAGGACCTGGGAGCCCTGAGCCTCCCCATTCCCCGTGGAGCCACCACCACACCCAAGCAGTGCAGAACAGCCTCCCACAAGCCATTTGAAGCTTTTTAATTAGAGTAATTTGCTTGAACATACGTTTTCCATGTTACATTGGTGTGAATACAAAGAGGCCAGGAGATGCTAACACCTACGACACACAGGCACACGCACACAGAGCCCCTGTACCCCCAAAACAGTGGGGTAGGTGGGAGGCCAACGTTGCTGGGGATGAGGTTGGTGGCAGGGGAAAGCTGGCCCAGGATAGCACTGGAAAACTTTGCTGTCTACTGAGTGTGCCGTGGGAGGCAGGGATGGCTGGAGACTCACAACAAGCAGTGGTGCTGGTGGGGATGATGGGCACAGGCCTAAGGGGAGGTGGGATCCCTGGGACAGCTGGATCCTGGCAGCTAGAGAGGGGAGAGAAGCGTCAGAGGTCGGTGGTGAGAAGGCAGCTTGGCTCCAAACATAGCCTTGGCTGTTGTAACCATGCTCCCATCTCCAGAGTGCCTTGGGTAGGGGCTTGTGGAGGAAGGGGATCTTCTAGCAGCCCTGTCCATCTGATGGACATCTCTGTGCAGCATCTGGTTCATTGTGGTGGAGCAACAACTGGGGTCCAAAGTCACTGTTGCATCCCAGTTGGATGTCACAGCCCAGATGTGAGGTCCAGCAGGCACTCCATGGCATGGGAGGGCTGAGCTCAGCTCAACAGAACAACACATGGCAACCTACAATATGGGCTTTTATGAAGCAGCCAGCCAGCCCAACGCCCGGGACTAAGGGAATTCTCCCACATCTACGAAGATCCACCCAGTGTTAGTGACCTCAGCACCAGATCTTAGTGGACAATTGTCACCCCTCTTGATGTCCCACACCCAAGCATGTGCTCCTTTGAAGCCTGGAGTTTGGAAAGGCACCCAGGGCTCCTTCCCCTGCATTTGCCTAAACACAACATGGCTTCAGCCTCCTCTCTGCTGGCAGACCCCAAAGCAACTTGGTCCGCACTATGTGGCATTGGGTGGAAGATGGGACAATCAGCCAGCAGATCAGTACAGCCAACCAAAGATGGAGAAAAGCCCACTGAAATCAAGGGCCTGCCCTTGCTGTGAGTGGTTCAGGTCAAGCTGGGCCTCATCAAGAGCCAGTTTATACAGCAACACACGCAAGAGCACAACAAAGTCATTAGCTGTTTCCAACCCTGATGGCCAAGTCCACGTTTGAACAGCTCAGCACAACCTTGGCCTCAGTTTTCCAAGCACGGGGACTTCAAACCCCCTACATCCATACTGAAGCTTGCAGTAAAGGCCCTCCCAGGGTTAAGTTGTCTGGGCACAGGGGGCAAAAAGAGATAATTTGTCTTCCAAGCTCCACTTCCAGCCGAGCCCAGAAGTTGGGAAAGATGTGCCTTAGTCAGCCTCTGGCAACCACAGCTCTGGGGGAATCCCTGGGTGAGGGATTGTCCTGCAGGTCACCCTCAGCCCCAAGTCAGCATCCAGAGACCGGCACGAAATGCAGGATTAGTTGGGGGTTTTTTTTGGTACTTTTTTTTTTTTTTAATATTTTAAAAAATAAATAGAAGAAGAAACAAAACTTTAAAATTTGTTCTTTAAATATTTCCAGCATTGCACGGACAGCACTTCAGTACTCCAGCCTGGTCGATCAGGAGTCTGTTTATTCTGATTTGTAGCTAAAACGTGCTCCTCCCAGCCTGTTTTTTTGCTTTCTGTCCTTCTTAAAGAACACAACACGTTCTTTTGTAATGTCAAAAACCAAGCCCTGCAGTGTTCATTGGACATCTTTCCAGCATGAGTCAGGGCTCTGTTATTCTTCTTCAAACCTGAAATGCCCATAACCTCACCAAAAAGCTGTTAGCATCTTGATAGCTCTCTCTTCAGAAGAAAAAAAAAACCAAAACAAACCAAACCAAGCCACACACACACACAAACACACACACACAAATCCTCTTCCAAGAGCCTTTGCGACGCCAACCATTGGGTTCAGGTGAACCTCCTGCTGGAGTGTCTTTGCTCAGTTACTGTCCGAGAGCAGTGGTGTCCTCTGGGAATCTTTGGGGTGCAAGATGAAGTCCGGGTGCAAGGTGGGGGAGGAGAATGGGAGATCAGAGATAGTCGTCTTCGCTGGAAGGGGAGGTGGGGTTTGAGCCCTCAAGGTCAGAGTCCAGCGAACTCCCTGATGGTGTTCGGCTCATCTTCCACATCTGGGAGGCAAAGGTTCTCCCCCAGCTGCATGGGTATCCCACAGCCCTCAGCTGGTGAATTAGCCCCATGATCACCTGCCAGTGGCTTCTTGCAGTTCACTTGCTGCCCTTCGCACTCCTCTGTTTGCTCATGGCTGTAAGCATCTGGCTGATGTAGGAGGTCAGAAGATCATCCATCTTGTACCCCTGAGGAAGAGAAGGAAGATGTTACCTGCCCTTAGAGCGCAGTTTACAGTCTCTGGCTCATGTCTCCTGAACACTCTGGCTACCTAGTTGTTGACTTTCACGTTTTCAGGTGCATGTTGACCTGTTCCGCCATTCTCCTTGGTGGAAATGACACCTTGTAACAACAGTGCCACAAGGAACACAGTCCAAACATAATTTGCAGATGGAAGAACTCACCATCCCGGGATGCTGTCAAGGCTAAAGACATGGGGAGATTTGGGTGGAACTTGGATTTTCAAATGGCCAACAAAATACAGAATGCCTCAGATCAATAACAATCCATCAGGAACTTTCGTCCTTCATGCTTTGGGTTTAAGATAATCTAGGAGGAGGTTTGTTGCTGTGACTGTTACTAGGGACAAGCTGGGCAAAGGACCTTAGTACAAGGACTCAAGAATAACTCCTGAGCCCACATCGGCTTTAATGTCTTTTTCAGCCCAGTGACAGGGAGTTGTGCCCCATGCTCCTGAGATGACAATGTCCTAAGCACCTCAGGTTTGTTTCTAAGTTGGGTGATGGACCAGGTGAGAGCCCTCATCGGCTAAGCAGAGCCATGGGAAATCCACAAAAAAAAAAAACCAAAACAAAACACATCAGAGGCCCTTCTAAGAGACTGTTTTTCAGCCCAGAGAATCCCCAAGAGTTTGCTGGAAGCATTTGATTTTGCCTTCCAAACTCAGGATTTGGTCTCACTGTACCCAGCAACCTGTAATGTCCTTACCAGGGAGGTCTCACAGAGCAGCTTGCTTCCTCTCACCAGGTTGCCAATGGTTATATGGAAATATGTGTTGCCACTGCTCCAGTTGGAGATCTTGGTGAAGGGATGAGTGATGAGAATATCCTGGAGGGAACACAAGACTGACACTCAACAGGCTCAGCTTTCACGAAGGGCTGTGGGGACCTCTGATGTCCTTGGTCACTTTCCATCAAAGCAGACCAAGTACACCTACTGTGAGGAGACTGTACCAGGGCCCCATGGGAATGGCAGTGAGATGCAAGGCTCTGGAGCCTCCAGTGCTTGTGGAGGACTGCCATACTAGAACGACCATGCAGCTGGTGGAAGCAACAAGCTGGAGCTCATTTACTCCAGCTCCTGTCCTAATGCCTGTGAAAGGATTAAGGCAGGAGTGTGTGTGTCCTCCAGTTACAGATGATGTTCCCAATCCACCTCCTGTTGAAAAAGGGGCTGGCTCTGTGCAACAGTGAAGTTCTGCCTCTAGAAAATTGTCTGGCTCCCCAGCCTTTCTCACTTGGCTTAATGAGAACTCCCGAAGTTTTGAACATCATGTCCTCTGGGATGACCTCTGTGAAGGGTTGAGAAGCGTGCTCAGGAGCACCTGGTGAATACCTCAGTTCTGCTTACCTTGGTTTTGGGATCAATGAGGCTGACTCCATGCTTATTGATGGCAATTAGAAGGATTTCTGGATAATTTGGCTCTGTAGTTTGCTGTTGGAAATAAGATGAACTGGTTAGGTGATGTGCAATGCACAATCAGACCCCTTCCTACTTCCTCTCTCCTTCTCCTGACAGCATTCGGTGGCCCATTAACTGCTATCCAGTTTATCCTCTAAAGATAAACATAGAGTTCATGAAGCTATCAGCAATAGTCAGGGCTGTCTAGTTATGTGCAGATCTCCTAAATGTCTGATAACGAGTGGGTGAATTGCTGACAGCATTAAGTTCCTTGCTCCTTTTGGTGGTCTTCCAAATGTGAAGCCATCTTAGCACTGGGAAGGAAGAGCTAGGACAGGCTGGCAAACCCCAGATGTCTCCTTTTCCCTTCCAGTCTCTGGTGCTCTGCTTCTCCTCATACCTGCTGCTGTGGAACTCCAAGTCCAAGGTTACACTGCTCTGCACCCTTCTGATGATTACATTCAGTTTTATTACTGCTGGTAAAGCCTTCTCCTAGTCCCCCAATTGGAGGACCTTTGATTTCTTCAATTGATGGGATCATAGAGCAAAGGGGGTGGATGCTCAGCTCATAGCCCTGCCACAGATTTCTTGGCTATTAACACTGTTGGTGGAAAAATCACAGTATCTATCCATATCCCTTATGCCATCTAAGATGGACATAACAGAAAATAGGGTGCCAAAGTTCAAGAAGTTGATGAGTAATTTCAGCAACTTGTTTCCAGCTCAGGCTCACTGTGTGGCCATTGAGAAGAGGGAGCTGCAATAAGGTGCCTAGAGTACTTGGATGGACTTCATGGCTACTGGCCTCAACTGTCTTTGAGGAGAGTCTGGTGCCATGGTGGGTGGTCTGGATTTGGTTCGTGGTGGGCACAGACACGTCCATTGCAAAACTACATTCCCCTTTGGCTTGGCAAAACAGAAAATGGCTCCTGGCTCTTCAGCAGCACACCTATGAGTGCAGACCAATGACTGAGATATGCTGGAGCTCTACAATGCCTCTGTCTGTGTAAAGAAGCAGGGCAGCAATAAATATATTGCATTTATTAAATAAATAAATGTATCGTCCCTTTACTGATGGAGAGTCTCACACTCTTCCCCTGCCTCATCAAGGTTGTCCCAGCCTGGCCCAAAAACTGGCACAATCCTGCATACCTGGAACCCCTATGTGATATGGGGCTCCTGACCTTGGCTCAAAGCTACCAGAGAACCCCCAGGCAAGGCAGGTACCTTCACTTCAAAGAATGCTGATCCAAACGTAGGCCACTTGAAGATAATCTTTAGGAAGGCAAGCTTGGCTTCTTCTCTTGTTTTGCCCGCGTGTTTATTGTAGTATGCCACGATGGACTGCAACAGAGAACAGAGCTGGAGGGTCTGCACTTCCTAGCACCATGGATGTTTGCCGGGAAAGAGCATCAGTCCCACAAAGATGGTTGGTTCTAGTCTCTGCTCCAATGAAAAGTTCACAAAAGTGTTGACTGGTCACTGGAGCAGGGCCTGGAACCAAAGCAGGTCCTTCTTTCTTTAGATCAGCTGTGCTGGTGACTCCATTAAAGGGATTATAAGTTTTGGCCCTCCAATTTATGGAGCAGGGGAGACCAAGGGACCCTGAACCCAGAGAAGCTGATAGCATGCTGGCTGGACACGTGGCTGTGTTCAAGCTCCAGGAAATAAAAAGGACTTATAAGACTACTTCTGGGCAGTGAGACATCTGCTATTTTGTGTCTCTGGGTGAGTCTGTATCTGTGCCACAGCTCCCCCCCTGTAAAGCAGGAAGAATTATCCCTCTACTCAGTAGTCTGCTTTAAACAACAGACCTTTATGTGAGACCATCTCCCAGCATGAGTCCATCTGACATTGCCTCCACCACTGCAGCCACAGCCACGTGCAGCACACAGAAAACCCACTGCAAGGCATGTCTGTATGAACACACATGCACAAATCCTCCTCTTGGTGATGCTGGGGAGGCTGCAGCTCTGCTATGGCTCAAGAGGAACAATGGGTCACTCATTCTGGCAGCCTCTCATCAACGCTGAACATCAGACAAGTCACCTGAGAGACTGGGCTTCCCCCAGCCAGGCCAGGCATAGGACTCAAGCTGCTGTTTTACCCTTTTCCAGTCATCTGGAGAGAGCTGCCGGACGAGGTCCTGAGGCACCAGCTCCTTCAGGAGCTTGGGGATGCTGGGGAAGTAGGACTTGTCATCCTCAAACTTCACTCGGTAGATGAGAGCTGCCAGCTGCAGGACCTCTTCCCGTGTGCACTTGTGGTAGCCACGCAGGTACTTTGGTAGCTCCTGCATGGAGGAAAGACCAATTCAGAGATAGAGGGAATGACCGTGGACTTTCACCCTCAGAAGTTAAATGGAATTAATTTGTGGAGGTATCCAAGCCCTGGTTAAGAGGCTGTGCCCCAGTAACACTCATAGCAGTTGTGTTGAGTGTGGTGGAGAGGCAGCTGCCCAGCTGAGACCACACTAGATGTTTAAAGGTCCTCTCTGTTACATGGTTGGTCCTCATGTTAACAGGTTGGTCCCCATGTTAGCTGCCAGGTGTGTGAACCTACAGTCTTGTTCACCCTTCCTCACCCCTGGAACCCACCCCTAGGAATGGCCACTTGGAACTGAAGGGGTTTTCTGCTTTTTTTTTTTTTTCAGTTTAAAAAAATCTATTCCCTCATTACCAGACGTGTCTGAAAAGGAGTCGAGTGACTAAGTCAAGCGTTAAGGGATCAGTCCTGTTGGGATAACAACTTTGTCCAGACAAGAGCACAGGGAGTCTATGTGTGTGTGAGAGAGAGCTTTGGGACATGAAGGTGTCTCTTCCATCCCAGAAGAAACAAAAGCAGGAAAACTGCAATTTCTCACCTGACTGCTGGGACCATCACAGCTCATCTCTATGAATGGAGATGCCTGAAAACCCTCAGGATGCTGCTGAATTCAGGACATGCTCTCTCCATTTTCTTACTGCCCACCTAAGAGCATCTGGCCCAAATTCCAGCTGTCCTGGTTACCCTAAAGAGCATGAAGGCTGCTCCTTGCCATACAACTCAGAGTTCTTTGCAATGCTCTATTTAATGCAAGAGTTCTTCCTTTTAATGCAAGACTTTGCCCATCTGAAGATGGACAAATTCTTTGTAACCCATTCCTAATTTCTCCCAAGACTCCACCGCTGTTTCAGGCCCCTGGAGTACCTGGTAGTAGTGGAAGATTGAGTCTGCCATCGAGTCCTTTCCAGGTGTTGTGTTGGTCCACAGCTTTTTCATGAAGAACACTTGGTAGGTGAGGGAAGGCACTATACCTGTGCAAGGGAAGCAGGGAGTGGACATCAAGGTGTGCCAGGGGACGTTTAGATTTGACATTAGGGAATATTTCAGAAAGGATTGTCAAGGATTAGAACATGCTGCCCAGGGCAGTGGTGGAGTCCCCATCCCTGGAGGGGTTTCCAAGCCGTGGAGATGTGATGCTGAAGGACACGGGTCAGTGGGGACCTGGCAGTGCTGGGGGAATGGTTGGACTCCACAATCTTAAAGCTCTCTTCCAACAAAACAAATTCTATGATTCCACGCCCAATGCAGGACAGGGGAGTTGCACCCTGGAGGCACCTGTGTCTTGCAGTCACTCTTACATTCAGCAGAGCTGCAGCCAGATCCACTGTATATGTGGACAGTGAGGTGAGATGAATCCCACCACTGGAGCATTCCCACAGGCAGGCCCTGGAGAGCTGCCCACCAGCAGAAGCTCCTCGTAGGGGCCAGGTCTAACCCTGGAGCAGAGATCTTGCTGCTCCTGGACAGATGATCTCCCAGGTGGTGTCCTCAGGGCTGGTGCAGACAGCTCACCCACAGTAGTGTTGCCCAGCAGATGGGGCAGACTACATAGTCAATCTGGTTTTAAAGGGCTGAGGGCTCTAGGAGGACTTTCTGTGACCCACAGTGGCAAAAGGTCACCGTTACCATCTTTTGCAGGTCTTGCTTTCTTTATCCAGTCGGTCAGGTGTCTCACAAAGTCAAAGAAGAAATCTCCCTCAGGCACACTGATGACCTGGGGGACACAGCACATGGTTATAAAGGCTGAGTCAGTGGCAAGAGGCCACGGGCAGGGTTGGCCATTGCCCCATCTTCTGTAGTTGTTACTCACTGCTTTGTCCTGGTCTCACTGATGTGTTACAAACTGCTGAAGTGAGAAAGCCACCTCCAGCACTTTGCTGCAGGCTCTGGCTCTGATTTCACCCATTACTCCTTACTGGAGCACCCTGTTCCACCAGAGCAATTAATTTCCTTCCCCTCACCATGACTATCTCCACAGATTTCTCCCAGTTGCCTGAGGCAGCTCTAAGCTGCACGTTTTTCTTACTTAGTCCTTTCTTAGAAACCTGACCCCAGCAACAGGCTCAAAGAGCTTTGCCTGGCTTTTTTTTTAAGCCCTTTGGGATGGTTGCTGTAAACCAGGGCTGTGGGACTGCAAATCTCACCTGCAGGAGGTTGTGGCTGACTTAGAAACACCACACTGCTTGTAGAGAAATGCATCTGGCTACACCAATGACCCATGGGCAGGTGGGTCACTCTGAGGGTCTCGGGGCTACCCCAGCCTCTGAGTGGGTCACTCACCTTGTCAGAGATCTTGACGAAGAGGCTGAAGCCCTCAGAGGACTTTAGGAGCAGCCTGTTGGAGATGTTCTGGCAGAAGTCCTTGGCTTTTGTGCTGGATTCCACCTCAAATGCCTACAAAGAGAAGATGATCCTCACCACTGCTACCTCAAGGTTTACATTTTATGCTCCCTGAGGAACTCTAGGCTCAGATGCACAAGGGGATTTAGGTACCCACCGCTAAGGAAATCAGTGACATTGTAGCTCTGAGCATGGGAAAGAACATCTGCAAAAGCTCAGCCATGTGATTGGTGCACCACTGCTTCATGATGCTCTATCTGGCTTATCCAGGCAAGGCAAGAGATTCTTCTGATCTACAGCTAGCTCTCAAAGCTACTTGTTTAGGGAGGGCAGAGAGAGACCAAATTCTCTCAGCTCTCCATTAGAGATCAACAAAGGCACACAGAGTTACTGGAGAGGAATCATCCTTTTCCTTCCATGGGTGTGCAGCTGCATTACAAATAAACCCACTTGGGCATGCAGGAGTTTAGTTGTGCCCAGGGGCATGAGGGGAGGGAGAGATGCCAGCCTCACAGAAAGACTAACCAGCAGCATGAGACAGCAGTATCTGCAAGGGCATGCATATCTGCTCTGGCATCAGCTTTACTAGCTGCCTTATTAGCATGTGAGATGCTTAATGAGAGGCTCCTGAGTGCAGGTATCAGAAGTTCTGTCATCTCAGGTCAGAAGGAATAATTTGCTTTGCCTACTTGCCAGCACTGCCAGAGCCAGCTCCCTGCCCAGTCCCTAGGGAGACTCATCATGGTACCCTGCTGGGTACAGCTGGGTGGACAATACCTGTCTGTCTGGGATGTAAATAATGGATGGCCAATGCTTGTGAACCACTCAGAGACTGGATGGAGATGAATCCCCCCAAATTCCCTCTTGCTGGAGTCATACTATAAAGCCTCCAGTGGATGTCAGCAAATAACTCATGTCTTGAAGAAGGGAATTACTCAGCTCCTGAGTCAAACTCCTGAGCTGGTCAGGGTAGATAGGGGTGGGTTTTCCTTACACTGCTTTGGTCCAGAGTCTTCTGGAAAGGCTGTGCTTTGCTGAATCAGAACCTGTATTAGACTCTTGGATTTGAGTAAGAAAACTGACAGCCATCCTGGCAGAAAATAATTTCCTTCTCCCCCGTTTACCTCATCAGTGTCATCAGGGAAGTACACCTTGTGGAAAATTTGGGTGGTTTTGTGTTGAATGGCTTCCACTTCTACCAGATGGGGTGGGTACTTCCTGGATCCATTCCTGCAAAACAGGAGGTGGCAAGTGCCACAAAATCAAACCCAGAATCCTCTGTTTAAATCTTCCATCGTAACACCTATTCTTTTTTTTAGTAACTTCAGCTACTTTCTTAATTAGGGCTTTCTCCTCCTAAAAAGAAGAAATAAAAACTGTAATGGGGAATGTGTCTTTGCTTGGGCTGTAGTTGACTTAAGTGGACCTGCACAAAGTCCACTTCATTGGACCTGGACTAAGCTGGCAATTAATTTCTATTTCCCCACCCCGCCCAGTTTATCAGTAACATCTTCCACCCAATGTACCTTCCATTCATGTTGGTCAACCACAGAGAGAGGCTGTGAACTATCACTGTCCCCCCAGCCACCAAAACATCTCCTACTCATGTTTTCTCACGCATATTTGGATCCTGTGCCACAGTCAGGACTAGGATGTCTTTTGGTGCTGTACCTCAGGGCTTTCTGGAGTCTCTGGATGCAGTCTGCTGCCAAGGGGTGATGTTTCCGGGACTGCAGGAACCTCTGGACATGGGGCAGGAGGATATTACTTGGAGGGAAAAGGCCTGTACACAACCACAGCAGCTCCCAGCCTTTCTCTTCACTGTACCTATGGAAGGAGAGACACGGGAGGAAAATAATCACTCATGGCATGGACGCCTCAGATCTGCTTTGCCCAGCACAGGCAAGTGCATTTGGACCAAGTGGGACGAACAAGTCTTACTTGATGTGGTTGTCCGTGAGCTGCTTGAGGGTCTGGCAGTAGATTTCATCCTTCAGGGGTTCAGCTTTCAAGGCACCTTCAAATATTTGGTCTGTCAGCTCGTTAACCGAGCGGGTCCTTTTGGATGGGTAGTCACCCATATACTTCAGAACTGGTAGGAGGAGTCAAGGATCAGGTACCAGGGGTGTTTGGGGAGGCCCTTCTGTTGATGATGTGATTAAAGACATCTTAGATATGATTATAGAAGTGGCTGCAATTTCGTGGAGGGGAGCCAGTGTATGGCAAAGGCTTTAAATTACTTTAGGAGATGTCCAGCAAGCTCTCTCCCTTTAGCATGCACCCTCCCAGGTTGAAATAATTGTTTTGGGGTCAGGATATCTAGACCTAAGAAAGCCATGTGTTACCTGGTCACACGTACAGGTACCACTGTAAAAGACCAGATTTTCAGCTAGTGCCAGACACCAGTGAAGCTGCAGTGACATAAACCAAATGATGACTTTCACCATCAAGCCCCATTTCAACTCTTCTGCTTGAGAACGGGCCACGGTTTTCTGAATTAACATGTGACACAGCAAGAGGAAAAGGATAAAATTGCAAATGTCTTTCTTGCCAGTTCTTCTCATTCTTCCTCCTGTTATTTGCTAATAAGAGGAAAACTGTAGTAGCACCAATAGTGTAATTATTAATCAGTAACAATTTTATACCACCAGACCTGTTCAAATGAAGTTTGTATCGTTGAGCACAGCCTCACCAAAAAGTGAAGGCTACTTAAAGAGATTTGATTTCCACCTGCACTCAGCTTACTGCTTCCATGCTGTGTATATCCTGCCAAGGAAGGGGTGCTCAGGCATCAAAACTTGTTCTCAAGGCCACATGGACTTGTTTACATCCACACTGATTAGGTCTATAGCCTTCCACAGCAGATGCATTTTGGGGAGACACAGCTGAAGCAAGCCAGAACACAGCCAGTGAGTTAACCACGGTGTGGACCAGGAGAACTCAATAATTATCCCCCAGCCCCCATCTATTATGTGTACTCAGACCTCAAGGATGCATGAGTACAGACTTCAGGATCAGACCCTTCTCCAAGACCTTAAAAGGAACCACAGACCTTTCCATGAGCTTTGCTTGTAGCCCTAAACAGCCTGCTTAGCCCTTTGCCTGTCAGACCTGTTGACCACGTATCCTCCAGGCAATGGAAGGATATCAATGAAGGCCATGCAGGCTTCCTGGGACAGCTCCTCACTGCCCAGGATCTTCTTCAGCAATGGCTGCTTGATAGGCTCCCTGGTGTAACACCACAGCTTGTCCTTCCCACGGCTCTTGGTGATCATGACCCTGCTGAGGGTGTGCTTGGGAGGTGGCCTGGTGGAAAAGGAAAAGCAAGAGGAAAGGCGGAGAGGTTACAGGGATAAAAGGGACAGACTGCAGCCAGTGCTTCACCTGGGAAGTTTCCTCACAGCACCTGGCTAATGAACTCTTATGTCAAATGGGACCTCACAGTTTAGCAAGTATTCAGCTCCAGTTTTCCCCAAAGATAAACAGTTGTACTTTCCTAGGGCTCTGAAAAGTCCCTTAATGACCCTATACAAGTACGGACACCAAAACAACCTTCTCCACCCCAAAAAACTTCTAACAACAGGAAGAAGGATGATGACATTGTACAGTCACCGAACAGCAACAGTGTACAGCAACACTGAAAAAATATTGCCTAGCAGAACAAGCCTTCCAAGGTGAAGACAACCCAGAGGATCTGGTCTGCCTTTTTGGACTGCCAGCCCATCTAAATAGGAGTGGGAGTTTTGGGATCAGTCTGGTCAGCTGCATTCAGCAGTGGTACACATTTAGATCTTTGGCATGGAGGCGAAAATGCCCACACCTAATTCAGCTGCTGCCTGTTTGTTTTGAGCTTGTGTATGGGACCAGACGAAAGGAATTTCAGCCCACTAAGCACAGCCTCCCATATAACACTAAACTTCTCCAGCCTGGAGAAATGGTTCATGAAACCTTGTCTGCGGAAAACCTACAGCTCAAATGCCATGACCTAAACTAGAGGCTGCAGTTGTACAAAGTCACACAAGGGGATATTCAGAGTCCTTCTCAATGGCCAAAAATTTCCTGATTCCCAAGCTACCTGGAGATGGATTCCTACTCCTATCATTTTTGAGGATGGTTTAAAAAAAAATTACCTAAAATAATCATAGGAGAATTCCTCCAAGGTGTATGGCTTTACCCTCTCTTCACTGTCTGAGATCGCCAGCTGAGAGGTTCTGATAACATCTTGTCGTTGGTCAGGGGTCATCGTGACCAGTGCCTGTGGGATGAAAAGGTCTCTGTCACCTGGTGCATTTGATATAATATGTATCTGGTGTATTTAGAGAGAGGAAGCAGGTACAATGGGAGAAGAAGAACAGTGAGTGAATAAGAATAACCCATGAATTCCAGTTATTAGTAAGAACTGTGCAACTGTCATCTCTCTGTACAATTCACAGTCACGAATGCAAGGAATAACAGATGTTTCCATAGTGTGAACCATTTCCTAATGAAGATAACATGCTTTGAGTCCTACAGCTCCACACATGAATGTAGATGCTCCCTCCAACCCCAAATGCACCTTCAAGGAATCAGGTCAGCTGAAGGGATTTAGCACAATCCATGGATATTCCAAGTCACAAGCCAGTGATGTTCAAAGTAACAACAACAGAAGAAAGGCTGAGATCACTTCAGCCTTGAACAATTTGATACCTCTTTCAGACACTTTGGTTTCCACCTTATCAGGGAGACACTGGTCAGAGCTAAGCTATCTAGGAAGGCTTTGACCTCTTCAAGCTTTGCACCAAGTTGCACCATTCTGTAGGAGAGCTTACCACGATCTCCAGTGGAGGCATGGTGACTGTAGGCAAGACGTAGACCGCATCGGTTGGGAAATCCCCTCTCTGCTTGGTCCGTTCATTGAACCCGTTAGCCCACCCTGAGTTCATCACATGTTCTCCTGTGTCCTGGTCCAGAACAATGAGATCTCCTTTGAGGAAGCTGAGGAACCCAGATTCTTCTCCCACTGCAGGAAAAACAACCATAAGTTTGATTTTTTAATTTCCAAATCCCTTGGGAGTAATTATCTATCTATATGTTTACCTTTGGGCTGGGCCATTTACTTACCAGGGTTTGGGTTGTCTTGGAGAGTGACCACATACTTGGACCTTTTCCTTAGTCCTTCAAGGAAGGTCACTACCAGGTCTCGGATATCCTCTGCATTGTTGGAGGTGAAGGTGTATTCATCACCTTTAATGGTGGCCAAGGTAAAACTCTGCCCTTGCAGCTTTCCCCCCCTGGGATGCATTGTTATAGGAGACACAAACAAGGAACTTAAAGGCATCAAAGAGGCAAAGCCTGGGCAAAGACTAGTTTCTGGTGAGATGAGTCTGCTCCTCCTTACCTGCTGCTTGACACAGCCGTGATCTCTGGGAAAGAGAGCTCTAAGAGAACCTGCTCCTGTTCATCCACAAAGTACACTCCTGTCCAGTTGACGGCTACAATCACATCATTTTTGGGCAGGCTTGGCCCTGGAGTGAAGACAAGACACGCCATCGGTTCATGAAGAGTCTTTAACACAGGAAAAGTGTGTTTCAAGGGAGGATGCAATGATCAAAAAACTCAGTGGTAGTTTTAGGAAGAGAAATAGTGGCAGACTCATAGCTTGAGCCATTGCTAATCAGGATGCACCACAAAATAACATATCCAGAAAAGACCAGCTAGGCGGTCCATTAAGTATTCTTGTCTCTGGAGTCCCTATCTCTCCCTCCTTTTGCTTTGGAGCATCTTGGGGATGACCTCTACTGACTCACCTGAGAATTTGAAGGCTTCGTAAAACCGAGAGAACAGCAAAGGCCACTTGAAACGTGCAAAATCCACTACCTCTTCCTTGACTTTTTTTGGGTCTGCCCTCTTCTGAGTATAAATTCCCTACAGACAAAGCAAACCACAAACAACATGAAGCATAAACCCAGTGATATCCAAGAAAAGTGCAAACAAAACCAAGTCCTGTCACCTGAAGATCTTGAACTAACATTGATCGAGGTCTAAATGCATCTAAGGGCCAAAGTCCTACAGGAACAAGAGATAATTTGGACAAAGTCCTGGCCTTTGGTTCCCAGTTTAGGGAATAATTTGACTTTGAGTAGGCTAGACAAGCATCTAGAGTGACCAGTATGGGTGGGATTCTTCTCAGCTAACTTTGGGTTTCCCTAAGGTAGATGTCTACCTTTTGTCTTGACAATCCTTCAGCTGGAAACGGACACTCAACAGTCCTTAAGTACAGGTGCCTAGCTTTGTTTAGGACATCCTCAGACACCTGACACTTCTGTATGTAGTTGACAGGCTCATGGAGGACCTGCAAGGTCCAGCTGAATTGCATTGCTTCCACTGACAGTAATGGGAGGTGAGACTCCTAACACACACGGAGACGTTTCCATGTTCATCTGAAGCTGGCTCCTGCTGTTAAGTGAATGTGAATTCTTATGCCTGGATGACCAAACCTTATGACTGGTCATGAGTTATGGGTAATGAGTTATGGAAGGTGTCACTGTGGGAGGGTCTTACAAATGTTCTAAAGGAAGTCAGGGAGGTTTTATACAACGCCTCGCACAATAAGGTCCTGACATTGCCTGGAGATGTGGAGCTCCACTCTAACACAACCAATAACACCCCAATCCTGTGTAACAGTAACGAGACCCCAGAGGTGGCATTTTGTTTTTCATAGTCAATCTATGCAGGTTGTCTTCTTCTGCCAGATCTTGACTCAAAATCAGTGGTAAAGCTGAATATGGTTGGTACAAAACTTGCCCTTTCTCTTTGATCTAGCTTTGGACCAGGCTAAGAGCTGAGCTATGATGTCTGACATATGTTTAAAAGGCACATGAAGCTACTGAAGCCTTGGTCCTGGCCAGCTGATCTACTGTCCCCACCTTTTTATGTGCAGCTATAATGAGCTGAGCCCATTTTTCCACTGTTTTTGAAGCTGTGATCTCTCTGTCTGGGATGTAGGATGGAATTAGGTTTAGCAGCCTTTCCAGCACCATCTCTGACCCATAGTCCACGTAGTACTGCTGGGAGGCCAATTCTGCCAGATCTTCTTCCTATGGGAATCGAACAAGGCAAGTTAATGTTGTTACCAGGCCACCACCTCCATATCCATCCTCCATCACTCAAGCAGCAATTTGTGGAGGCTGGATGCAGCACTGCTTCAGAGTGCTTTGTGGAGGCTGGATGCAGCACTGCTTCAGAGTGCTTTGTGGAGGCTGGATGCAGCACTGCTTCAGAGTGGTGTGGGGATGCTTCCTTTAAGCAGAACTTCACCAGTGCTTTTTGCACATCTTAAGTTCAGGAGACTGACCACTAAAAGCTGTGATTAAGCCTTAACATGTCCAGTGACCAGCACCATGCAACTCTGTACTGAGCATTAATATTTTTGTCCCAGTCTTTCCTTCCAGTTCAGTCTGCTTCCGATGCCTGCAGTCAGCAGTGGGTCATTTTGCTATGGTAGCCAGAGTCTAATGATTGAGAACTGCACATATCCACCAGTTCTCATGTTTGAGAAGCCCAGAAGCTGAAGCCCCTGTGCATAGTGTAGAACTGGAAATTGTCCTTTGGTGCAGTTACAGTCCAAGCACTTTGGGGTAAAACAACAGAGCTACTGAGATGACGATAATAGCACAAGGAGACCGGGAGCAAGAGAAGGGGAGGAAGAAAGGTTGGGACTTCTGATAGCATAAAAGAGCTGCAGATAATGCAATATAGATGGGAAAACATGATTTAGTTCCTAAGGTGACTGTACTCCATGGACCACAGGAGAATAATTAGGTGTTGGGAGAGAGATATCTTCAATTTGATACCTGAATGGTTTTAAACACAAGGGGAAAAAAAAGTGATGGATATTTTCAGAGATTCTGATGTTTCCTGAGATGCTCATTTCAGTGACAACTGGTATAATTCTGTAAGCTCCCAGAGATGCCAGAGGCATAGGCTTTCTGCTGCCAATGTTCCTTCAGCATACGGCAGCATTATTTGGTTTGTATTGCATGGCAGAGGTCTGGATCTCCTGAAAAGCATCTCTCGTGTCTAAAGGCTTAATAGGATCCGCCAAACAGGATCCTACTATGTACTTCTGGTCTGCTCATCTAGTCACAAACTACCTGTGGCCCTCCAAAATGAGGCTGATGGATGAAGTGTCCATTCACTCTCCTATCCAAAATTCACCAGCAGAGAGTGCTCATGCAGCACGTGAGAGTGTCTGGTCTGTCCCAGCTAAGAGGATTTGATTTCTGTAGCTACTTCTTCCCAGGTGAATACACTAACCCCCAAGCTAGCAGGTGCTCAGGGAAGAACTTTGGAGGAATTCAGGGAGGAATTTCTCATCCCCTTTGGTGAAACCTATTTCATCTTGTTGGGAATCCTTGTCGGACCAGCCTGGTAGCTGCTGAGGTCACGTACCTTGTCACAGCGGTACTCCCCAAACTTCACCCCTCGCACGATCTGCTGGTAAATGAGGTTGGTGGCCACGTTGTCCTCGCTTGGGTTGTGCCAAGGAGTGAAGATCTCCTTCCTGAAGAAGAGCCGCCACGGCGCGTTGCGCTCCTGCGCTCCTTGCTCTTTGGCATACTGCTCACACTGGGACACAGCATCCATCACGTGGTCATTGCCACTCCCCAGCGAGGAGACCTACTCAGGGCAGAGGGAAACGTGGCACTCACCCTACCAAACGTTAACCTTCTAGGCAGAGGTACCTCTCTTGGAGTCACTCATCCAGCTTTCCTTTATAATCCAAATAAATCAAGGTATCTATCTCTACCAGCCAGCCAAGACTGAAGAGGGCTACAGCATACCTGGGTGAGCCATTTTGGTTTGAGCCCCAGTTTCCCACCCAGAATTAAAGGAGATCATCAATGTGAATTAGCAAAGCCAACAGTCCCATTACAAAGTATTATTTATTCATATTGTGCTTTGAAGCACAACTCATGGGCTTGGATCCAACCATGCTGAGCATCAAACCAACCCAGAATAAAAAGCCTGCCCTGTAACAGAAATTTTATCACCTCTGTCTTCTCGCTGTGGTCTGGCATGAAGCTCTCAAGCACTGTATCTCCTCAGAGTGAACATCTCTGGATGAGTGTCTCCTCAAAAAAGACCAAGAGGATGGAGTATAAACCATTTTCTTCTCCACCCACAGCCAAAGATGCCAACATCTGGAGGTGGGAATATACTTCATCCTCTTACACAGCAGCCATAGGAATAGTTCTGTTTCATTGGCCTGCAGCTGTTGTCTCATCTGATGAAATTTTACCCAAGTTTTTCCCTTCTTATTTATGCCCACCTTTATTTTTACAGAATTTCTGAAAAAGGTACATTTTAAGGTTAAATAAATGGATGTAAATGCCAACACAGGTATGGCAGTCTGGATTTTAGCTAATTCTTTAAGCTTAAT
The DNA here is from genome assembly GCF_000691845.1 of Merops nubicus. Lineage (NCBI taxonomy): Eukaryota > Metazoa > Chordata > Aves > Coraciiformes > Meropidae > Merops > Merops nubicus. The sequence continues at coordinate 12,443 of NW_008615584.1, read as the reverse complement.
TTCAACCATTGGCTTTCCAATTAAATGTAGTTGTTCCCTTGCATAAAAATCCAGGCTGTTTTCTTGTAAATTCACCTCAGATTAGCTTGACTGAGAGTAAGAGCACAGCGTCACAGAATAATTTAGGTGGAAAGGCATTTCTGGAGCTTTCTAGCCTAGCCCACTGGTCATAGAAGATCCATCTTTGGTCAAGTTGCTCCAATCCTTCTGTTAAATTCTGAGTATCTCCAAGAAGGGAGATGTCACAGTGTGTCGACAACTCTGCCTCAGCATTGAACTACTCTTACGGTGAAAATCATGCTGGCACTTACAGTGTAGGAATGTTCCTTCCTGGCCTCAGGGCTGGCCATTTCTCAGAGCACAGTCTTCTGCCCTCTGGAAGATCTGTGGCAGCAAGGAGAACCTCCTGCTTCTTGCATAAAGCTAGCCAGGAACATAATTTGAGACATACCTTGTCAAACAGTGCAATGTAAAGTGAAAAGCCAAATCGGTCCTTCAGGCTGATTTTGTCAGCCAAAGAGTTACAGAGCTCTTTAGCAGTTGTCGCAGAGTCGGTCAGCAGGGTTTTTGTTGTCCCATCCATAAATGTCACAGGCAGCATGATTGGTTTCTTAGACTTGGTTGCCTAATGGATTAAAGACAACCTTTATAAAGACATGTGTGTTTTAAGCCCATTGAGACTTCACCTACGCACTCTTTCACCCCACTGTGGTAACTATCATCTTCTAATCCCTGATCCCATTGACTGACTGCTTGTCAATACTGCCCTAAGATACTGCTTCTCTACAGGATAATGCACAGTCAGCCACTGGAAGCACTTGGAAGTCCCAGATTTTTTATTTAACACATTCAGTGCCTCATCCAGTAAATGCAAAGATGCCTGGGAATGCTCCTGGGCACTGAAGCACAGCTCTCTATGCTAGGAAACCAGCATAGAAAATGAGCAATTATTGCACAAACTATGCCTGTTCCAGCTATGACTATCCCCAAACAGGTCCCAGGGACCATTCTCAGCAGTTTGCCTGCAGCCACCTCCATCTGGAAGCAAGTTTCCTAGCATACATGGAGGCTTGCTCCATGCCAGCTGGCCTCAGTGCCTGAGAGCACTCCTGAGCACATTTAATTTACAAGTACTGATGTAGCCAAAGGGATTGATCTTCAACATCCTCTGGAGGAAATCCAGGATGCACAAGGAATGCAATATCTTGGAAATACCTGAACACTTTTGAGATAAACAGGCATTTTCTCATTCTACTTTCTGTTGCGGTAGAGACGTGGTTCCCATGATAGCGAAAGGCACTATCCAAGCCCCAGCTGCCTGGGGAGGGGATGAAGGGGCTCCTACCTGCAGCTCCAGCCAGCTGGGTGGCTGTGTCCTTGTCCCATTGGCAAACGTCCGCCTCAGCCTCTCTTCACAATAGGGAGCATAACCCGGGGGGCCTCCGTTGATAAAGTTCCTTAAATACTGTTGGCAGCAGGGAACACTTCGGTTAGACCACCAGCTCTAGAGGCCACGCATTTGCAAAGGTCAAAAATCAACATCTGATTGGAGAAAAGCCCTCTGGGACTAATGGCAACAATACTGCTCAGGCTGCTCAGGCTGAGGATGTTCCTACATCACATTGCTGGAAGCTGAAGGAGTGTGTAGGGTACTCTGCACCCTTGCCTTGCTCTTAAACTGTGCATTCCTGGCCCCAGTGGAGATGAGATACCAGCCTAGACAGAGCTTTGTTTGAAGCTAGTGCAACAGCTTTTCTGTTCCTGTTATTGCTTCTAGCTCTGTATTTTGAAGATGTATTATAAAACATTATTGAGCGTTGGCTAAGAAGATGGGAGGGAATGAAAAAGACATAGAAGTCATGATGCAGGGGAATTGTAAGCAAATGCCACTCAGAACATTTTGCTGCCAGCATGAAAGATCTTTCAGAATGACATTAAACACATATTTCTTTGGTCACATTTTAGAAGATCCTAAACCAGAATTTGAAGCATTTCACCTTATGTTAAAAATACAATGATGTTTCTGTTGAGAAAGTTAAATACAGTGACTTCCACAATATTAAAGATAATACACTTAAAAATATTACATAAATATCTTGGCCAAAAATATAGTTAAGACTAATAGTTCTGAAAATCATATTTTTTTCAGAGACTTCCTAGACAAAGAGCTCTCTGAATAATAAGACATAGCTGTTCATTCAGTAACAGAGACTGCTCTACAACACTGTCAGCACATAAATAACATGTCTAGAGAGACAGATACCTCTGTCATTCATCACTTATAGAGATGCTCTGAAGTAATGAGGAAATACAGCCAGGTTAGATGGATGGGAGCTGTTGCAAATGATTGCTAGCAGGTCATGCTGCAAAAAACCCTAGTTTGAATTCTACTGTTAATAGTCATAGAAAGACTGGTTTAGGTTGGAAGGGACCTTAAAGGTCATCTGGTTCCAATACTCCTGCCATGGGCAGAGACACCTCCAGCTAGACCAGGTTGCTCAAAGCACCATCCAGACTGACCTTGAACACTTCCAGGCATGGAGCAACCACAGCTTCTCAGGGTAACTTGTTCCAGTTCCTCACCAACTTCATAGTGAAGAACTTCCTTACATCTGATCTAGATCTACACTTTTTCAGTTTAAAACCATTACCCCTTGTCCTATCACTACATGCCCTGGGTAATGAACTACATAATGAACTATGTAATTATGTATTTTTTTTGTATTTCTCCTTCCTTGTGATTGAATCTTCCCACCAAAGTCCATTACTAGTTGAAAGAAAGGTAGGACAGGTGTGGTAATGCGTCTTGACCCCAGTGCTAAGAGATATTTACCTTTATATGCTTATATCATATTAGGAAAAATTTTTTTCACTGAAAGGGTTGTCTAGCACTGGAACAGGCTGCCCAGGGAAGTGGTTGAATTACCATCCCTGGACGTGTAGATATGGTGCTCTGGGACATGGTTTAGCAGTGGACTTGGTAGAGCTAGGTTAATGGTGGGACTTGATCTTAAAGGTCTTTTCCATCCTAAACAGTTCTATGATTCTATGATTTTATGCTTTTCCTTCTACTAAAATGGTGGCTGATGACTGCTGAATGAGAAGTTGCATCAATTCTAAAAGACATGAGGTTAACAAAGTGTCATCCAGCTAACTGGCTGATAGGTCACATGTGGCTATCCTATCTTCAATGGTAGCTATTGCATGGTTAAAGTCAGTCAGTGAATTCATAGTAAATCAGATTTCAGGCTGACTACTAACACCTGAAAACATGGTACTAATAGATTAAGAGTCTGAGAGTACTGATATGGAGTTTGCCTCTCAACCTATTACAGACTGGACTTGGTGGCCTGGGTTAATGCAGCTTCAAAACAGGAGAGTTCACTGAACTCCAACAAACTTCGAATATTTCTCTGCCTTTCACAAAACAAAGAAGTGAGTTACAATGGGAATATAAGTGGTTCTGGGGCAGAATTAACATTTCATCTTGAGAATGCTTTATCTCAAAACATTTAAGCTGGAAAGAGTCTGTGATGTCCTCACAGATAACAACAGTGGCTTCAGAGGAGCTCTGAGGCATTGCCCAAGCCACTGCCTAGTTCCTGCTGTTTGCAAGACTTGGGACCTTGAAAGGGAACCACAATGTGTGCTGCTGCAAGTGGTGTTTGCACTCAAGGAGCTTCAGCCACCACAGCTGTCATCTCCAACAGCTGGAGGTACAAAAGGGTGATGAATAAGGGCAGAGTTAGTATAAACCCTTCCCACAGCTGTTGGGAATATTGGCAGGTGTTTCAGCATGGACCATAACTTTAGGCAGAGGTACATGTGAAACACGGAACAGGTTTCCCCAAGAGGTGGTCACTGCCCCATCCCTGGAACCATTCCAGGGGAGGTTGGCCGGGGCTCTGAGCAACCTGCTCTAGTTGCAGATGTCCCTGCTCACTGCAGGGGGGTTGGACTGGATGACAGTTAAAGGTCTCTTCCAACACAAAACTCTGAGTTTCCAGAGCTACCCATAAATTATTTCTGAGAAGTGCTTCACTCACCTAAAATAATTTTCTGCTATTAAAGACTTAAATCCACGCAACCTCCTGTGGCATACTTCCTCAGATCTCATTTCCAGACATAATTTAATTTTCTGCTACTTTGCCAGTAATTTATCTGCTTCATTAAATTTCATACTGGCAAGGCCTAGGGATGAAGGAGGGATTTTTATTCTTGGCTTCAGCTCTTTCAGTGCTGAGGACTAAGTACCTGATCTGGTATCTACCGAAATTAATGGAACATCTTTATCTCCAGCAGGCTTGGGAGCGGGTCTGGGCTCCAACATTCAAAGACCTGATAGGGGCAAAGGAGGTCTTATATTATGTCAATACAAAGACACAGTGCTGAGCCCTTTGCCCTGAGCCAGCCTAACTCTTAAGCATGGGATTAACTTGAGCAGTCCAGTGGGTATTAGTTAGACTGTAGATGCGTAACTCATTTGAAGGCAGACATTTCAAATCTGGGTAACAAAACTGCCCAGAAAAAAAGAATATCTTTATGAACAACCCGATTTTCAAAAGTGCCAGCTGCTTAGCATCTCCCACTGACTTCAGTCCTGCAGATCCACAGAGCTTCTGAAGAAACATTACACATCACCTCCCATGTGATTGTTCAGAGTTGGATGTTCTCAGTATTACAAATGGTGGGGCATGCTGCAGCATGCAGAGAGCAACGACACAAATATACTTGCAGGGAAATTAAGCCGTTCCCTCTCTACTTGCAATTTTTTTTAAATATTAAGTTACATTTATAATTAGCTGTGCAGTAAATTCTATTAGAGTACATGCCTGAGGTCTTCCTGCCAAAGCCAGTAGAGGCTTGAATGAATGGATAGACCTTTGCATGTGAGAGAGAGGGGAGAAGTGTGGGCTATTCTGGGTGTGCAAACTCCACCTGCAGCCTCCCACAATCAACTTTCTTGCTAGAAGACACGTAATCACATCTTCACACATCCACAGTACAGGAGGCATCCTCTGAACTGGCTGTCTCCCTTGAGAGTCACAGGAAAGAGCGATTCACTTCCCAGGAGTGATTCATCTGATGCACTTTCAACGCTGAACTTGGCATCACACACACTTCTCTTAGGAACTTTATATCATTTTCATTCCTCACAAAGACAAAGAGCAGGACTCCCTCTACTGCAAAACCCAAGAGAAAAGCTAGTCTCGTGGATGGAAAGGAAAATGGATTGGCAGATAATTCATGAACCAAATGTAATCTACAATTTACCTTCACAAACTTCTCAGAAGGAGCAAAACATCCCACGCAGAGGGACATTAGGATCCAGCCCCTGGCGTGGCTGCTTTTGGAGGGGTTCTGGGTCAGCTGCTTGCAGATTTGACAATAGATTTCATCCCTGCAACAGGAATGAAAAATAACCTTTAGAGTTAACGAGGTTGTGTTTTTCCAAATTAACAGAGATAGAGACAGTCCCCATCTGCATGTGAGTGATAGGTAAAAGTTCATCCTAGAATCAGAAGACTATTAATTTAACTGCCCTAATGATGGTCACCCTGGCCATTGCAATGTCTCTAAAATGCCATCCACCACCAGTGCTGTAATGTCCAGAGTCTCCCCTGTGCTTCAGCTGAGATATCCCACAGCTGACTGACACTGCTTATAGAAGGAGGGAAATAAAAGGGAGTCTCAAGGTTCAAGGGGACTCAATGTCAGCTCTGGATGATGGAGTCTATTCTGGCTTCTTACAAACACTTTCCAGTAATACCAAGAGGGTCTCCTAAACTAATTTTCATAGAGGGTCATCAGCTGGGAATATTAATTTGCTGGCTATTCCTCTTGAGACCCCTGACTTTGCTCTGCTGGGAACTATCAGCTCCAGTGGAGGTCAAAGTTTGTTCAGCTCCTACAACCAAACAGGTACATTGGCAGGTATCTCAATTTGGGATTTAATGTCCACTTCTAACTAACCTTAGTTCTCTATGTGCAAAACAAGGGATAACAGTATGGTCTTATCTACATGGGAGGCAACAACAGTGTTAACCAACCTGCTACACTGACAAACCCTGTGGGACAGCCCACGGGATTCTACCAGGTCTGCTTTCAGAGCAGACTTTGTGCAGAAAAGGAAGGCTAAGGGTTTCATGGGGAACTGGGAAAACAAATGAAAAATTAGAGAAGCTGGTCATCAAAGGAGGATGCTCACTCTGTTCCTGGAGTGTGAGTGAAAAGAGCATGATGCTACAAGAAGAGGGACATACATGTCATAAACACAAATATGCATAAATGGACTAAACCAAAGATGTACCATTTGCCTTAGTTAGGCACTTTCCATTTTTTAAATGCTTAATTTAGCAACTGAAATGAGTTTGCATTTTTCATTAGCATGCCATTAAATACTTTCACACAAACAAAAGGGATCTAAATAGCTAAACAGAAAACAAAGGGTAGCGAAAAAATAGAGTGACTATTAAAAAAAGAATCCAGTAGCTACCAGCACTTTCAGAAGCGTTTGAGTGCCTCTGCTTGGTCTTTCCACTAGGCCTGATACAGACAGGAAGGAACACAGATTCATAGAATCATGTAGGTTGGAAAAGACCTTTAAGATCAAACATGACCCAGCCCATGTTATACAATGCAACCAGAAAAAATTACAGGAAAGCTTTGTAAAGCTGCACAAAACAGTGAAATAATTTGGGCAAGAGTAGCTCAAGGAAGAAAGAACGACAAGAATGGTATGTTTATGCCTTTGTTTTGCTTTCTAACCTTAAGGCTGGCCTGAGGATGCCATTACCAATAATGAAATGGAGTTTCTCCAGGTTGGAGGTGGGTCGGTCTTCAAGCATGCTGTTACCCTGGAGTGTGGACTCACCATCATGAAGTCTCTTGGTCACCTGCCAACCAGACACATTGCTCTTTTTCAGTACAGCTAGTTACTATGTCCCCCCAGTCCCACCCCAAATGTGTGGTGCTTTCCCAGGAGGACTCCTCCACCAGCCAGGAGGAGTCTCAGAAGTTCTTCAGTCTGGAGCTTTATCAGTGATGGGAGGGTGTGACTTTCTTGGCTTTAATCACATACAGGTGAAGCTGAAAGTGGTCCTGTCTAGCCATGCTCCCACCTGCTTGGTCTTTGCCCAGGGTTTCCACAATGGCACCCTTCCATCTGAGATAACCCTACAGATGGGAGAGGGCCACCAAGGACCTTTTGAATAACCTTTAACTCAGTCATATGAAAAAAACTCATTAAGATGCTGACAAAATGGACCTGCTCCCCATGCTAATGATGCAGCCCCAAGCACATGAGCCTGGTGCTCTCTGTGAGAACTGGGATGGCATTTGTCTGCCTGCCGGCTCTCTGTCTCAGCTAGTCAACCCAGTCTCCGTTTAGAGCCACTGGAGGAAGACAGCTGTTTCTAGAATGCATTCAGAGCCACAGTAGGGGAAGCTGGGTTGGGTCCTGTTTCTCCCCAACGACCCTAAAGGGAAGGAAGGTGACTATCTCAGAGAGCAATCTTCATGCTCTCAAGCAGCTATAGCTAGATGAGAAGGTGCCTGCTCTGGAAGTGGACATGGCAGTGTGAAAGAGGACCAAATCCACATCTTTGCAATGCTTTCATCCCCCAACCCTCACAAAAAAAAATTAAATTATTGCTTCTCACTCTTTTGAGATGGATTTTCAAAAGGCCTTAGCTTAGGCTAACTGCTCCCGTGGAGAGTTTTGCCTCTGGCACTGGAGGGGAGCAGAGGATGGGTGAGTGTGGTTGGAGACCCCACCTCTGCTCCCCACAGCAGGGTGGAGGGCAGGAAGCTACAAGCAGGGACAATATTCAGACCATCACCGAGCGGTGAGAGGTATCGGCAGCTGGACGGAGGGCTGAGAGAGAGGGGAGGGAAGGTGCTGGCTGGATGGAGAGCGGGAGCCGAGGAGAGGCCGGCGCGAGGCGCGGAATGACTCAAGGAGACACGGGAAGCCAACCTTTCCCCTTAAACACTCCTTAAATCTTTCAGGCAGAGAGACAGGTAGCGCCAAACCCAGAGGAGGGCTGGTTCTATGTTGTCTAGGGAAAAGCAGAAGAGAGTCAGAGAGGGCTGCGGACAATCCAAGGGCACTTGTGCTGCCAGGCGGCCAAGCGTCTCCCCTCACCTCCTCCGTCAGCTTGGATTTCTTCTTGAGGGTCAAGGAGACCAGCTTGTGCCGCACACTGTTCTTCTTGTGCCCGTCGAGGGGAGTACTCTGAAAAGCAAGAGGCGTGGATGCAACGTGGTGAGACACAAAGCCCTGCCCAGGACATTTCTCCCTGCCTCCCTCGACCTCCTGCAAAAGACAGTTAATCCTGGGCAGAGAGTGAGATCTTTCAGGGGTTGGTAGGAACAATATTCCTGTGCCCCCCCAATAAACCAGGACTGGCTCTGAATTTTGTAGATGCTCCCTGAGCCATGAGCCTCCCGCAGGTCAGAACTGCATATTGGAGATGTCCGATAAAAGTTACGCTGAATAAATGGTTGTCTACAAGGCAAGCCAGGTCCACCCAGTTCTACTGTATGCCATTCAGGTCTCTTCCTACACCACTAATGAGATGAGCTACAGTACTCTGAGGTGAGCCATTTGTGCAGAAGGTTTGAGAGCTGAAACTCATCTAGCCAGGGATGCATGGACAGGTAGTTACCCAGTGTGGTTTCATCACTGTTAGCCAGCTTCTGGACTTTGCTTTTGGACCCAGTTAACCATTTAAACAACTTTGAAAAGACTGTGATTTTCACAGAATCCCAGCATGGCAGGGGTTGGAAGGGACCTCTGGAGATCATCTCTCCAACCCCCCTGCTCCAGCAGGGTCACCTAAAGCAGGTTGCCCAGGATTGCATCCAGGTGGTTTTTGAAAGTCTCCAGAGAAGGAGACACCACAACCTCTCTGGTCAGGTGATTTGACATCAGATCAACATTTTGAGTATTGCAGCTGTGATGTTTTATATCCATTATAAAGCCAAGTTGATACCATAAACCTGCACTTGCATAGCATCACACTTAGGGGCAGCTCAGATGTCTCTCTGCACTGTTGTGCACTCTGCAGAGCAGACGTAACCACAGACAAAAATGAAAGCTTAAATTTCCCTTCTCTTCTGTACTACCCCATGTCTCAGTTGGCCACAACAAGCCTTTTTGTAATAAACAAGCAAGAAACGATAGGTAGAAGGAATGACAGGTGATTCTTGGTGTATGTTTTTACAGAATTACAATCCAGATGAGGCTATGCTCCTTCAGGGTAATTCACTGAAAGCACTGAATGCTATCATTGTCTCTAAAAACTAGGAAATTTGTTCATTTACATCTGCAAATGTCACAGGTTTGTGACACAGGTTGTCCAGATGCTACTACAGAAAACTTCTTGAAAACATAATGGTGCCACCTAGAAAATCCAAGTACCAGATATTATCTTGTCCTGTTGAAAGAAGCATTTGCCAAGGATGAAAGCATGTCATTGCTATCCTGAGCAATGTCTTATCTGGGAGGGGTCCTAAGATGAAGTCCTCCAGTGACATCTCAGAGTGCACAGAGGATGCAACAGGGTTGTTTTTTTTTTTTTTTTTTTTTGATTTCCACAGCTTAATCCCCACGTAACTCTTTCTGCTCCAAGATTAAGGACACATTTTTAATTTAGTCTCTTCTGACCCAGGGTGAATCAAAAAGAAATCCCCAGATGAGAGACTGATGACACAGGACATCACAGTCTCCCCATGTACTTCTGTCCTAAAAAGAGGAGAAAGATCAAAGGCCCACAAGAGACATTAGGGCACCTTCCAGCTGGGGGACATTCAGTTACTGCTGTGAAGAAGAAGGGACAGGATCAACACACGACACATGGGCAATTCTCCCTTTGTAGCATAACTGCAAATGAAGTTGACAATCTGATGGCCTGCAGCAAACCCCACAAGTCCTTTTTTTCCAAAACATTTAAAGATCCAACACCTCACAACAGCATCCCTTTTACAGCCCAAGCAGTTACCTCTCCTTCTCCCTGCAGAGCCTGCAGTTCTTTCTTATAGGTCTTTTTCCCAAGAGTCTCATAGATTTTTGTCATCACTGGTATCTTCTCACCACCATCACTCATGGCTGTATGATATTTTGGCTCAGGGAGATCTCCCATGAAACGGAGGACAGTGATCCATACAGCAAGTGCTGCCTATTTGAAAGGAGAGATTAACTCCATTAGCTCACACCAGGCAGTGGAGGGGGTGGCCAAGTCCACTGAGTCCATCAGGATCTACCCTGTGGTCTCTCTGTGCATCTGCAGGAGATAAGACACTTAGAATCAGAGAGTCACTATGGTTGGAAAGGACCTCCAGGATGAGCAAGTCCAACCACCATCCCAACATTCCCCTTACCACTGCACCATAGCCTCAAGTGCTACATCTACTCATTTTTTGAAACCTCCAGGGATGATGACTCCACCACCTCCCTGGGCAGCCCTGAAGGGATCCCCAGGCTTGCGCCAACCCCCCCTGCCCTGCTTGAGTGTTTTCATCCCCTGGCTCACCAGCTGGTCTCCTTCATCTTCATGGTACAAGAGAGGCTGCTTCAGAGGCCGGCGGATGTAGGTGTGTGTCGTCGTGCCCTGGAAATACGTGGCGGCAAACTTGGCAAATTTGTACTCTGAGAGATCCTCCTCCTCTTCCTCAGGGAGAGGCAATGCTGCATCCAGGTCCTCTTCCTCCAGCTCCTTCTGGGCTCGCTCAAGATCCTGGTGGGGAAGGATGACAGGCACTCAGCATGGCTTTGGGTACTGAACTACCCTTTCCCCTTGGGCCTGACTTTTCTGTTTGTCTGATTTCCACCCCAAAGGAAAAGCCAGCTGGAGGGAAAACCACAAAATATAACTCTGGAACCATGCAAAGCTCAAGTCCTGAAGGACATGCCTGTGCCCAGGAATGCTGCCAGAGCAGCAGGAGAAGCAACAAGCACGGCTCTGCTCCTAGCATTGGGGAAAGGGTAGCCAAGAGCTAAATGTCACAAGCTGTGATGAACAATGAAGGAAAAGACTGCAAAGACCACGGGTTCTCAGTGGTCTTATAGTGATACTGCTCCTCTCCATGCAGTATCCCCAGAGGACACCTGCAGACTGCTGGGCTGCCTCCAGCCACAGAATGCCAATGCCCTGGGGACACACAGAAGAGCCTGGTCTTGAAGGAAGCCTTCAGAGACCCACTTCTGTACTGCTGTACTCTCTGATTCATTAATGTGCTGCTAAAGCCTTTTATGTGATAGCCAGGCTCATGTACGTCTCCAGTACCTCAAAGCCATTGGGCGCCTGTCCTTCCTGGCCAGGCAGGGAGGAGGTTGTCCCCAGGAACCCGAACATTTTGTCCACCATTTCTGAGTCATTCACTGGCTCATTGCGAGCCTTCTCCATTTTTTCCAAGAGCTCTTTCTTCCGCCGTGCCTCTTCCTTCTCCTTTACTTCTCTCTCTGCATCTTCCCGTGCCAGCTGGGCCAGGCGTACCTGGAAGAGGATGAGGACAATGACTGAGCTGCTCCCTCCAAAGAGCTGCCACCCAGTTCTGCAAGGGCTGGATTTAGAAAGACAGACTGCCCATGTTCAAGGCACTACACCAGCCATGTGATTTGGAGTAAATCAGTGACATGTTTATTTTTTTAGCTTCCTATCTGCAGAAGGGCAAAGGAAGAGCATTTTCTCCTTCCTTAGTGCCTCTTTCAGGAGGTGAGTCCACACTCAAAGATCTCACTGACCTCATTTTTTTCCTTTTATACAACAACCACATATGTGCACACACACAGTGTCCCAGATCCTCCTTGAGCCTTTATATGAGAGCAAAAGTGAGTGAATAATAACACTAATCTCAGCAGATCAGAAATTCCAGAGCAGCTTCAAACTAGTTAGAACCCAGAGTTCTTCAGCGCATTAAACACAAACTGCTCAAGCAGGGCAGAAATCCCTTCGATTTGGGATTCCCCCAAATCAAATATTTTTTTTCAAATATTTTTGGCATTCCCCCTCAAAAGAGCAGAACCAGTCCACGGAAAAGAGAGACAGAGCCCTGAGAAGAGATGAGTCTCTGCGTACTTGGTGCTTCTTTTCTGCTTCCTCTTTGGCTTTCTTGGCACTCATCTCCTTTCGGAGCCGCTCCTCTTCGGCCAGCCGGAGTTTCTCCGCTTCCAGGCGTCGATGATACTGGGGGAACAAACACCAAGAGCCTCCTGAGCAGGCACCTATTCCATTTTGCAACCCTCCTCCTCTCTCGGAGAACCGATCCCGCGGGCGCGCGCGGCAGGAGCACGCCTCTTTGCCCGGTCCCCGCCTCGATCCCCCGGGACCCCCCTCTCTCTCCTCCCCGGGACTTACCTCCCCGCGGAGGCGCCTGTAGAGCCGGCGGGCGATCATGCCCCGGGCGTAGGCCTGGACGGTGAGCACGGCCCAGAGGCGGTG
>NW_008615583.1:412-4846 GCF_000691845.1 Merops nubicus | reverse complement strand
CTAACTGTACTGAAGACAGCTACACAGCTAGTAAAGCCCATTCCATCTATCACCACCACACACAAAAAGCAGCAGTGTAGGGTAATTGTTATAGGTGACTCTGTTCTGAAGGGAACAGAAGGTCCCATATGTCAGGGAGGTCTGCCTCACAGGGAGGGCTGTTTTTGTCAGGTAGGTCTGCCTCACAGGGAGGTCTGCTGTCTCCCTGGAGCCAGGGTTAAGAACATTACTAGGAAACTTCCCAGCCTAGTAAAGTCCTCAGATTACTACCCCCTACTCTTTTTCCAGGTGCAGAGAGAAGATGCAGCTGCACATAGCATGAGAACAATTAAAAGATTTCAGGGCTTTGGGGAGGTTGCTGAGGGAATCTGGGGCACAGGTTCTTTTCTCTAATATCCTACTGCTTGAGAGCAGCAACATTGGAATAAACAAAAAGATCCAATCTAATAATGCATGCCTCCGGGGCTGGTGCCACCACCACAATTTTGGTTTTGTGGGTTTTTTGGGGTTTTTTTTTTTTTGTTTTTGTTTTTTTTCATTTATTTATTTATTTTTGATAACAGGATAGCCTACATGGTACCAGGAATACTAGTATCAAAGGGGAGAGACCTGTCTCATAAGGGGAAGAGAATCCTTGCCCAGGAGATAGCAGGGCTGATTCACAGGGCTTTAAACTAGATGTGAAGGGGGGAAGGGGTAGCAATGCTAGGGTCATAAGCGATAGGCAACAGGACAATATGCCAGGGCTAGTGGAATGGGAGGGCGACAGGATATTAGTCAAAGAGAATGCCCTTGGGTATTAAAGGGATGCCCATCTAAGTTGCTAGCACATCCAGCAGCCCAGCTGAAGTGCCTCTACACCAATGCACGCAGCCTGGGAAACAAACAGGAAGAGTTGGAAGCTACTGTGCTGCAGGAAGGCTGTGACATAGTGGCCATCACTGAAACTTGGCGGGACAAATCCTATGAGTGGAGCGTAGCTGTCGATGGCTACAAATTGTTCAGGAGCGGAAGGAAGGGCAGCGGTGTTGCCCTTTATGTTAAGAAATTGATGGATTGTGAAGAGCTGTCCCTTAAAAATAGCCATGAGAAGGTGGAGAGCTTATGGGTAAAATTCAAGAACTGAGAAAACAAAGGGGGGAACCTTGTGGCTGGTGTATACTTCAGGCCACCTGATCAAAGGGAGCTTATTGATGAGGTCTTCTTACTCCAGCTGCAAGAGACATCACGCTCACAGGCTCTCATCCTACTGGGGGGGATTTCAACTACCCCAATATACGCTGGAAAAGTTGCAAGGTGAGCTGTAGACAATGCAGGAGATTCATGGAGTGCCTTGATGACAACTTCCTGAGGTAGGAAATAGATGCCTCTACTCAAGGGGATGTGACCTGATGGTCACAAATGCTAGTGAACTCATCAGGGACATCAAGATAGGAGGCAGCCTGGGCTGCAGTGACCATGCATTAGTGCAGTTCACGGTCCTACGGAGTATGAGGGAGACATAAACCAAAGTCAAAACCCTATATTTTAAGAAAGCAAACCTCCATCTCTTCAAGGAGTTAATCAGTAAGAATCCCTTGGAAATAGTTCTTAGGGACAAAGGAGCGGAGCAGAGCTGGCAAATCTTTAAGGAAACTTACCATGGAGTGCAAGAACTTAACAATTCCCAGCTGTAGGAAATCAGGTAGGGAAGGAAGGAAACCAGCATGGCTTAGTCGAGACCTGCTGGTCAGACTAAAGGACGAGATGAGACTGCACAAGCAGTGGAAGCATGTGAGAGTCGAGTTGCAGAGGAAAAATCTTGGGGGGTTGGGGACTTCCCAAGGGGGCTTTTGAGAAGCTGCTGCATAGGGAAACATTTAAGGCATTCAATGATTTTTTAGTTTGAACTGTTGTGACATGCTGTGATTGGTTGGTGGAGAATGGGAGGAACTTGTAAAAGGCATAAAAAGGTTGCACTTTAATAAAAAAAAAAATGGATTACTTGTTAAGCTGGGTCTGTGCCCTCATTTGCCACAAATGGTGCCCGAACAGGGACTCTGTTCCTGTTAAAAGGATGCAGGGCATAAGCCGAGACTCCCGGGGAGAGTGGTCCGGTTTGGTGGTGAAGCTAGGCTGAACTGAATACAACAGTCTTTTGTTAATATTAGACAGGAGACAAATGAACCATATAGAAAGTTTGTAGATTTTTTTACAGTAGCCCTGGAAAGCGAAGTAGAAGATAATTCACAAGCTCGTCAAGTGTTTATTGAAACAATTTGCAATAGAGAATGCTAATTTGGACTGCCAAAAGATTTTAAGAGGCTTGAAAAATCCAGATGTAAAAGACATGTTACAAGCCTGTATTAATGTGGGTTCTCATTCTCACTGTATGGCACTAATGGCAGAAGCATTTAATAACATGCAACAGCAATGTTTTAATTTGGGCCAGCAGGGGCACTTTCATAAAAACTGCCCGAAGTATGATTTGAAATTTAAGCCACAAAAAGGAAAAGTACCTGGAATGTGCCCACTGTGTCAAAAAGGGCGGCACTATGCAAATCAATGTCGATCTAAATTCAATATAAACGGTCAGTCGGGAAACTCCCAGCGGAGCGCGGGGAGGGGACCGGCTGGGACAGCAAATCACCCCTCGGCATGGCTCCCTCAGCAAGCTACAGCAGGTGGCGCGTCAGCACAATCGGCAGCTCTGGGGTGGACTTGCCAACCTCCACAGAGACGGTAATCAGAGACACTAAAGTGGTCCTAATACCAACAGGAGTTTATGGACCTTTAGGAAACGGAATGGTGCATTTTTAATTCGGCGATCCTCAATAACAGTGACTGGTCTTTTTGTACTGCCTGGTGTTATTAATGCTGACTTTATGGGAGAAATTAAAATTATGGTATGCACACTGATGTCTCCCTGTACTATCCTGGCAGGAAGTATTATTGCACAGCTAATATATTTTTTGCCAAAAGCACCTAATGCAGAACAGATGAAATGAGCAGCAGGCTGTTTTGGATCCACAAGACAACTGCAAATTTTCTGGATCAGTCCCTTACTATGCAGCGTCCTCAATTGCCCTGCACGTTACAGAGCAGACCTTCAAAAATTAATATCTCAGGAATTCTTGATAGCGGCGCATATGTTACTATTATTTCCAATCAACAGTGGCCTCTGGTAAGTGCTCATGCGCTCCTATCAGGAATTGGAGGCCAAACTATCCCAAAACAGAGTCAACAACTGACTACCGTTATTGGTCCAGAGGGAAGGACTGCCACTCTTAAGCTTTTTGTACTGACTGTGCTGGTTACCCTTTGGGGCAGGGATTACTTTGAACAGTGGGGAATGTGTTTAACAATGGGGTAGAGAACGACTGCTTGCTCTGAATGGGGAAGAATCACATGTTATCAATTTACATATAGCACAAAAAATATATGTGCTTTTTCAGCAATGGGTGTGCACCATTCTACCGGAATACCTCACTCCCCCACAGGTCAAGCTATTGTTGAATGAGCACATGGCACCCTAAAACCCATGTTATTAAAACAAAAAAGGGGGAGTCAGGAGTTATCCCCCCAAGAGGAAGTGGCTAAAGCTTGTTATGTCTTAAATTTCTTAAATCGATGGACTGAAGAAGGTCCTCCAATTCAGCGCCATTTTAGTGCATTAAAAAGTCAGTCTTTAAAGGATAAGGCACAAGTGATGGTGAAGGATTTGCAGATAAACCAGTGGGAAGGCCCTTTCCCTTTAATAACTTGGAGTAGAGGATATGCTTTTGTTTCCACAGGTTCTGGTCCAAAATGGGTTCCTGCGTGCTGGATAAAGCCCTTTTTGCCATCTTTATCACCTGCCTCATAACAGCTATTTCAGCTTTGCATATTGGACCATGCTCTCTTTTTGCAAACTTTCTTTCTCATATGTGGTAATCGAGCATGGAAAGGCATTCCAGGAAAAGGTGAAGGTGGCCCTAGTGTATTTGATAGGTTAACATTATTTCAGCCATCCTCCAACATGTTTACAACTAGATGATGGCACCTTTTTGACTGTTTTGGTAACCTGTTTGGAGGACTTGCAGGATGGATAAAATGTTGCAGATTCGTTTGGTGTGTTTGATTTTATTTGTGTGTATAACAATTTTTATACCCTGTTTGTTACAATGTGTTCGAAGGCTCATTAACCAAGCTTTTGAGAAAGTGTTCTTTGGAAACCACAAAGATGACTGTGTGAAGATTATTACTTCTGATCCATCGATCTACCTCATCAACCACTATGCTGAAGCCTTGGGAGAGAAACACCATTCCATCACAGAGGACCATGGTGGAAATCCTTCACTTCACGGGATGAATCACCATTGACGGAAGGAAGTGAACTGTAAAAATGGACTTTATCTCCCCTGTGATGGCTCCTCTGGTATGGGAAAAAGCTTGGAGGATAAGATTAGCTTTCAC
>NW_008615583.1:0-352 GCF_000691845.1 Merops nubicus | reverse complement strand
GCATGACTAACATGGACCATAATAGTATGTTGTGGGAGTTGAATTGCAGAGGAAAAACATTGGGGGGTTTGGGGACTTCCCAAGAGGGCTTTTGAGAAGCTGCTGCATAGGGAAACAGTTAAGGCATTCAATGATTGGTTAGTTTGAGCTGTTGTGACATGCCGTGATTGGTTGGTGGAGAATGGGAGGAATGTGTAAAAGGCATAAAAAGGGTGTGCTTTAATAAAAAAAAAACTGATTTGCTGTTAAGCTGGGTCTGTGCCCTCATTTGCCACAGAAGCATGGACAGGTATCCTCGGAAGAATACAGGGACACTGCCCGGTTTTGTAGGGACAAGGTGAGGAAGGCCAAG
>NW_008615582.1:34890-50045 GCF_000691845.1 Merops nubicus | reverse complement strand
CCCTCTTGCTATTTCAGCAAAGGGCTGAAAAGTTGTTCCCATCACAGCCCTCCCATTGCATTGTATTGCTGTGTTGATTGCATTAGAGATTTTCCGGGAATTCTCTTTTCCAGAAGATTAGCAGGTCCCTCTCCTCACCCTCCAACCCCACCCCACGGTGCTGCAAGCAAGACCCTTTGGAACCCACAAACCCCAGGGCCCCTGGAATGAATTTTGGGATGGGAGGGCTGTTGCTGCTGCTAATTTAATCCTCTTTCCCCATTGCACCAGAGCCCATGATACACCAAAGGTGGCAGCATCCCCAGGTGCCCACTCTCACTTATTTTATTAAAACTTGAGATTTTTTTTCTTGTCAGATCAAAATATCTACCAGAGTCTTTGGGCAGTGCCTTAGAAAACCAGATCTCCTTTGAAAGGCAAGTGAAGCAGCCAAAGCCAACAGCTCGAGATGTGGGGCTCAGTGGACATGGGGACGTTTCGCAAGCTTTGAGAGTTTATGTTTTTTTCAAGTATTTCAGAATGGACTAAAAGAATCAGAACAAAATAAGGATGAAAACTCTGCCAAGAAAATGAGCTTTTTCATACAACTCTTTTAAAAGACAGCTCTGCCCATGGGAGCAGAACTAGGCTCTTGTCTTAGAACTTAACAGTGCAAAGACAAGGAGAAATATATATTGGCATTTTGAGTTAACATGGAACTTCTGGATTTTAACCTCTCACATTTAAAAATAGTAGCTTTGAGGTAGCTTGATTGGCTTTGCTGGTTTGATTTAACCTCCTTAATGTCTGTAGCAAAATGACAGCCTCCTGTAATCAAGCCCCTCTTCAGGAGAGCACTGAGACCTAATGCCAAGCTTAGGGTGGGGGAATGCTCCCACTGAACCAGCAAAAACTTCCTCCAGGCAGCAGAGCTGTTCACAAGGCCAAGCACTTGGCTGAAATGGTGCCTGAATAACTGGAGCTGCAGGGGAAAGAAAGCTCCTGATCCCCCTGGGCTGTGGAGTTTGCTTGGGTGCTTCTACCACTGTGAACTGAGGGAGCAACAGAGCCAACGAGATTGCCGTAGTAATCCTGGTTGGCAAAAACCTGGTACTCACTGCTGCTCTCACCAGACTATTTGTTTAATTATGGAAATATTCTCATCAATAAATAAGATACAAGAAGCAAGAGCTCCAGCTCTCCTGAGCACCTTATATGTCCTTATATCACCAGTCCATACACCCCACAGGCCCTTTCTCAAAAGTACCACAAGCTCCCCTGAAACCCTCCCACCCTCTGGGCTCCTCCCCTGCAGCAAGACCTGATCAAAGACGTTTACAAACCTTCTCATTTTCTGCTTTTTTATGTCCATTTGCTCTGCTGCCCAAACTCATATTGGACTTTTTTTTAGGCTATTATTTTCTAAAGAAACGTGATGTTAACTCTGAACGCCACATCCCTTCACTTGTGCCATGTTTTGACAGGAATGCCACAGACCCCTTCCATGTCAAGAAAACGCTTGTCTGACTTTGAAAGTCCTATTTCAACAAGCCCTTCAATTGCTCCATCAAAGTGGGGGGAGGACAAAAAAGGTAAAGCAAACAAGGTACATTTTGGCCTCATCTTTAAGAGAGAAATCCACCCCATGCACCCAGCGTTGATTCAGGCAAAAGGCCAACTTGGGAGTTTGGTGAATGATCACCTTCTTAGAAGAGCTAAAAAACATCCTTTACCCTCTTGTATGAGTCACCATAGTCCTTCAAGGGTCAAATCTGATCAAATAGGTCTGGGGCAAGAGGGAGACCTCCCAGGGGAGGGAGCACCCATACAGTGTCCCTCTGTGGGGGCAAAGCCACCAAGGGACCACGGCTCTCCTAGTTCTCTATCTGCATCCCAATGTAACTTGGGACTGGGAGGGAGAGAGGGAAGGGAGGGTGGTTTTTAAGTAATAAATGAATAAATAAGGAATAAACCAAACATTGCCAAGGGCCACAAGTAAAAAAAAAACCCAAAGCGAGCCGGAGAGTTATGAAATCCAGGCAGAATATGGGAGTGCTTCCTTCACTGTTTGCATTACAACCGGCACCAGAAAAAGTTCACACCTGTGCTGGGAACCTTGCCTAAAAAAAGCCCAGCCAAGAATTTGAAACAAACACATTTTCAGACTTTTCTAACCCCAAGGCATTTTTGCAGGGATTGCCAAGGCTCCGAGTCAAAGCACAGAGAGGAGAACAAACAAAGCAACCCTCGGCCAAGCCCAGCTCGCCTGCCTCGTGCAAAGCCACCCCAGTGGGATGACCACGACTGGGATGGGGAGCCAGGTCAGGCCAGGGATGGGGTTCCTAAAGAAAAGGCTCCTCCAGCATCTCAGTCCCACCTCCTGCCATGGGCGTTGTAGGGAGGAGCATTATCAGCTCAGCATCTCCGGGAGGAAGGGAAGTGCTCCCTGATTCCAACCATCTCTGAAGCTAAGCAGGACTAGATAACAGCCTTGCACAGCGCTGCCATAAAATGCAAAAACGAGCTCAGAATGACGAGCTGTGAGTTGGGCAAGAGTGCTGCACTCAAGGAGGTAATCTGCTCGCTTGCTCAGCGGCGTTTGACAGTAGCTTAGTAACTCCAAGTCACCCAATTATTGATAGGGTTTCCAACCTGGCAGAGCCCACGTGCTGCATGGAGACCAACTGTATCAACAAACAAAGCAACCCCTCGGTGCTGCTCGCTGTTAAGTGCATCTTCCTAAAAGGAACAGAAAGGTAATTCCTCAGCTATTGGCTATTTATAGAGCAAGCTGCCACCAACAGCCCGCTTGCCCTTGCCACGTCCTGTAGATGCCTGGGCTGTGTTTTTGAAGTCCACCTTGCTCAGTGTGCATGGGTGGCTCCTGCCAAGCAGTAGTCAGACACCCAAGCAGACCCAGACAATTAGCAGCATCCTTCGTCGGACGTCTGGACTTTCTGTGTGGTCCTGCTCTTCAGAGCATGGAGACTCGAGCCCAGTCCCATGCAGTGTGTAGGAAATGCTCATAGGTGGTTGGTTGAGAAGACAAACCTTCCTGCTGGCCACCCCACAAAGAGCTGGACCATGCTGAAAACCCCTCTGTGTGATCTCTGCCTCACTCGGGCACAGGGAGATGACCCTCCCCACCATCACTCATCCTGCCAGATGTGGGGTCAGACACCCGAGTTGACTTGGCTCTGTAACAAATGCTCCCCGTGGAGGACCATGGAGATGCCTATGCCAGGCAAGCTGGCAGCTCTGGCAGGCAAAGCTGGAGCCATCCCTGTGAGGCATTGATGGATGGCAGAGCTGTCAGGGCTGGGTGCAGGCTCCCTCACACCTGGCAGGGAGACTTTAGGTTCAGACCTGTCCTGCTAGGGTGGCACCAAGAGCCTTGAGGTCCTCTGTGGAGGCTGCTGGCCTCATCATGTCAGCACTGCCAACAGGCACTCCTGGTGGGGACAAATCAGACAGTCACGTTGGCCCCGTTCCCTCAACAGGCAATGTTAAGATGAGAAAAGACTATTGTCATTACCAATTTTGGGCTTCAGGACACCAGGCTCCCTGGCTAAAATTCATGCTTAAGTTACAACCTTTGGATTTAAGGACAGAGAACTGGAAAAGACCTCTAAATCCAGTCTCCTACTATCACAAAGGAGCTCACGAAATCTCTTCCAGAAGGAAAAAAAAAAAGCTCCCTTTAGAAAACCAGAAGGTTTTAGCTGCCATTATTCATGCCAAGCTTGTAGGAGAGGAAGGTTTCCAGAGGCAGGGCTCAGCCCACCAGCATCCCCCTTACCCTGCAGGCCCTGGACACCCCTGCCAAGGGCAGGGAAATGCAGATGCAGTTAAGGTCGTAGGGACCCATATTGCTGGGAAAACTCTTTCAGGAAATTTGGGAGTTTCACTGCAATGTTTTAGGGGTAATCACGGTTAAGGAGAAATGTAAATATTTGAAAAGCTCCAAAAGAAGGTGGGACAGGCAGATCCTGGGCTGGGGTAAGCCAAGAAACAGCTCTTGCTCCTGGGGATGGCTTCTGTCAGCCAAAGAGCTGTCTCAAAAGCTGAGGGTGAATATGAGGGAAGTAAACATCTTCATCTCCTGCTATGGCAGGGAAGAAGCAGTAACACACCCCTCCACCTCCAGTTTCTAGTTATTCTGGGTGAGGATTCAAAGCTCTTGCTCAAATTAGCCAAATCTGTCAGCATCCAGACAGATCTCCTTTGAGCATATGAAATGTGAATTCCTAAAAGGAAAGGCACCCACAGACAACACTGGGATTAAAGGCACTTTACAAATGGTCTCTTGCAGGGCAGACTTGGTCCCACGCTAACCTTGCAGTTTCCCAAGGAAGCAGAAGAGTGCAGTTTGTTGCTGAGCTTTATTCCACCAGCCTGGCCTGGCCTGGATGGCTTTGTGAGTGGTTGACAATGTTCTCCACCAATGCTGGCATCTAAAGCAATCTGAGCTGTGGGCCAAATGGTGCCAACATAGGTCTGAGTCTGCATCTGTACCAGTGGCACCATCCCCAGGGCAGCTCCCTGCCCCCAGCATCTGCTCTTTTTCTGTCTCTGCAAAGTGAAATGTGATTGCATGTTTGTGAGTGCTGCACCCTCACTGGAGTCTCAACAGCTCTGCTAGTGTCTGGGCTCCTGAGGGAATAAACAGAGAGGGAAGAAAGAGCCAAAACACCAGGGGAAACAAGAGAGGAGACGGGGAGCTGCCAAAAAAGACTCCCTCCTGCTTGTTCAGACAAAGCTTGTCTCACAGCCAAAAGTGGCAGAAAAATGCTGCCCTGTAAAAGCAGGCAGAGAAGTAAAGCACGAGATGCCCCTCACTGCCAGCTGGACACTGGGGTTTTCGTGCCAGGGCACTGGGGCTGGCCCTGCTAAGCCAGGCTGCTGGGGAACGGGCACACCAGGCAAAGGATCCTCCTGGGCATGCATAGCTGGGAGGGCGATTTGCACCCTGCCGTGAGTGATGGAAGGAGCAGTGAGAGATACCCAACCTTCTGTCTGCTTAAAACACCCCTCCTGACATTAAAGCAGAGAGGGAGCTTTAATAAACAGTCCTTTTGAAAAGCTTCTGTCTCCATCTTTTCTGGATTAAACTGCACCGTCTGTCTCCAATCTAAACGCTCAGTCGAATCGGCTACAACGTGTCTGCAGAAGCCCCAAGTGGAGCCTGGAGTACTGGCTGGGCTGCAAAATACTCCATTGGAAAATCCCACAAGGTTCGAAGCTCTGAAAGCAGAGCCCACCAGAGTTGCTGATAGACATCCCTCATCCTTCCTGCAGGCTCCTGGCTTGCTGCTGAGCTGGGATGCAGCGGAGCATCTGACCACAGCCCAGCGTTTTGGAGGAGACAGGGTGGCCCAGCAGAGGAGACGTGCAGCTGCCAGTCAGGAGACCCAGCCTGAGCTACCAGCTCCACCACTCTGGACGCATTGTGTCCTTTCTTCATTTATTGCTGACAGCATGATAAAGCCTTTTGCAACATCAATCATCTTAAAACAATAAAACCCATAAAACAGACCAAACATTTTGCTTCCAAACACATCAGCATTAGTGACTTCAGATCTGTATCGACTCTAAGTGCGAGTTTATTATGATAAAGTAGGCTCTATTGGTCCAATACTCTTAGCAAAGACTACTTTAATGGGCTGGAGTTTATTTTCCTGGACCACCACACACAGTTCACCACTAAAGAAAAAAGAGGGAACTTGATGGGACTCAAGAGCACACAAATAATTCTTTGCAACTTTAAAACTGATTTAATGTTTGCACATATGTAACGCTCCTGGATGTTTTCTCTTCTGAAAAGTTGCTCTGAGGGTTATGCTTAGGATGTCCAGAGGAAAGTTTTATGTGGGTAATTAAAACAGAGACAACCTTCTCTAACCAGCACAGTGAAGCTGCTTTGCAAAGACTGAAATAAGAATTACTTGGTCTTGGTGGCTATTGCCCTTTTTGTACTTGGCATCCCAGCATCCAAGACCATAATGAAGTCAAGCTCAAGTCCAAAAGCCCAATTTTCCTCCCAGCTGTTATTACAATGACCTGAATATTTCCCATGACATTTTTTTTCCCTTTTTCTTCTGCCTTGCTTTTTTTCCCTGCATGGGAATGTAAAGCTCAGTCTCTACAAACACTTGTGCCATTCTGGCTTCCATGCTTGGGTGCTGCTGCAAATAAAACCTGATGGACTGAGTATCAATGAAAAGAGGATACAAAGGGTGGAATCACAATTCAGGCAAATTTGTGTCAAAATCTCAATGAATATTCATGACATTTTTGTGACATTCAGCCATCACCAGCATTTTGGACTTCTCCCATCGCAGCCATAGCCAGCTATGGGGCAGGGGAAAAGTTTTACTCTTTGCATAGAAGTTATCAACCCTTCACTGCTAAATTAGGACCAACACAAATTTACTCCAAATTTATTCCAAATGCTTTGCAGCACTTAGCACAACCTGTAAACATTCTAAACACAACCCTCCAGACGTGCCCTCCAGTCATCCTTGATGTTCTTTACCCTCATCATCTCAGAACACAGGGCAAGCACCAACCTCTCCAAATAATTTCAGATCCACGGACTCTGCTGCTGAAGCCAAATGGCCATTGGGGCACTGCCTTTCTCACAGAGAATTTATCTCTGCAAAACCAGCTCAGATTTGGAGAGCACCTGACACGGGGCAGAGTGCCTGAGCTCAGCCAGGTCCTCTGGGTGCTGCTAGAAGGTATGTCACTAATAGTATTTTCTCTCATCAGCAGAAGTTTTAACAAAATCTTTGGATATTTCTGCCTTATTCACGGGAGCCTTGCTGATTCTGAAAGAGAAAGCCTGTTGTGGGTGAAGAACAGACACATTTCCTTCTGTCAGCTTCAATCACCTGAAATACCATCTCCAAAGAAACATCTTCATCAAGACAGACAGTATACGTACACTGTCTGCAGTGAACATGACAATAAAATATGTCTAAGCACACTATAAAAATGAAATAGTGCATGCATTACATCACAGCTACTACACTGCCAGAGCATTTGGTTTGTTGGGTCCACAAAGCTTTAGCAAGAAAGGCTCTTAAAACTCAGTCAGCTTGTGATACTGCAAAATGCAATATCACGTCCCCAAAACGTGCCATTTCCTTGTAAAAAAATGGCTTGCAGGAGGTTAAAAAACCAGCCACTGCTGCAAGAAAGTGATGGTGTCCCTGGACACCACCACCACAATGTTATTCTGTGTGGGTGTGAGGACACTGTTTGGGGTTGGTCCCAAAGATTGTGCTCAGTTACCATTATCACAGCTCTGGCTTGGAGCGTGCTGGGGCTCACACAGACCCACTATAAAGTTTTAGCATGTTATTTCTCAGAAACAAAAAGGCTGGCAGCAACCCACTGGGCACAATCCTCTTTGCTCGAGGACAAATGAAAGAGAGGAGAGGCTCTGGCAGCCTCTGAACCACCCCCTGGTCACTGACCGGCTGGAAGCTGGGCACACTGGAGGAGGTGGTGACCCTTCCCAGGTACAAGGTGTCAGCAGTTCTCCTCTGCACCAGACATTTCCATCGTCCTGACCTGGCATGAGGGCAGCAGTGCCCAGCAAAGGATGCCAGCAGGAGCAAGGGCCTGAGCCCAAACACCGGAACACAGCTGGGAAGCACTGACACTTTCTTGGGTCATAATCTGAGAGTTTTAGCCAGTCATCCACTGCTGACATTTTTATTAATCCATCCCACTTCACCAAGTGCTCTAGCTGACCTTAAATTCAGCTCAAAACCCACCGGAGCCTTTTTCCAGTCTCCTTTGTGGGACGTGATAAACTTGTGCTAGTAAAACCAAAGGCAAATGGCTTTGGTCTGACCTGATGTAGCTCTTCTGGGATCAGCCTGACTTGGCCAAAGACAAGACAAATATTCGCTCCGTACACAAAACAAGACAAAGCTGCAAAAAGTTGTTCGACAGCTTTTTGTCATACAGAGGCACTTTCAGAGTTGTCAGGACATGAAAGAGAGGACTATTAAATAATATTTGACTTGAGTATTATGTCACATGAAGTAAACATCATCTGTTGCCCTGATGGCTTGCTTCGGGTTGGAAAACAACCGCCGCTGCCAAGGCACCCAGGCAACTTTTAAAAACGGGCTCTTGCCCAAGTGCTCAGAGCAGTTTTTCCGGCTCTGCACCGCAGCCGAGCCCCTGGCAGAGCCAGCTCCTGGCTGCAGACGGACAGACGGACGCGGGGGACGCCCCAGCAGCCTCAGAGCCCGTGGGGCTCAGGTGGAGGAGCAGAGCTGCATCCCACCTGCACCCCGACTCCCAGCTCCGAGACGCAGACCTCCACGGGCAGCCCACTTTCCACCTATGGGACAAGCCTGAGCAGTTGCTCAGATGGGGATCCCAGACCTACAGCCACGGGAAATGTGGTGCCCAGTGTGCAGAGCCACAGGGAAAGGTAGAGGAGACGGGCAGAGGCTTTGTTTGCAGCAAGGGTCAGGTTTATTCAATGTTATTAGTAGAGAAATTAAATCGGCAGAGGAGCCCCTCCAAAAATTCACCCTGGAAACAGAATTGCTTTAAGGGAGAAAAAAGATCCAGAGGGAGGAGTCAATACCAAAAGGTAACATTTTGCTTGGGAGAGAAATACAACCTGATGCATCAAGGATAAACTAATTCCAGTCTGGAAACAAAAAAAATCCTTAGGATGAGGAGCTGCTGTAAAGAGCTGTCTGGGGCAGGCAGAAAAGGTTTTTGTCTCCCCTAAGGACATCCCCATCCAGGAGACCCTGGGTGGTGCAGAGGGACAGACTCTGTCTGCCTCAGGCCAGCTCTTTCTTCTCTACAGCTCAGAGAGAAGATGTGACTGTCAGGATGCAGGGATGGTCTGTACAGCTCCATGGACAAGCCCTTGAGCAAATCAGTCCTAGGTACCCAAATCACCCAAGGTACACCCAACCCGTTTTTCACTTGGAAAAATGAGTTTTCTTGGAAAAATTCCAACACGTGTTGTGTAAGTGACTCCACCCCAGAAGAGGTTTTGCACATGTAGACACACTCCTGCATGAAGAAGTCACAGTCTCAGGACATGCACAGTTCCCCCTGGAGATCCCTGCACCCTGGGAAGCTCCCATTACTCAGAGAAGCTGTCAAAGAGTCTGAGCCATGCCCAAGACAATGGAGCTGGCTTGGGAATTGCTATGATTTTTACAGCACTGTATTTGATAAATTACCAAGATTTATCCTGTTTGTTTTTTTAAGGAAAATGTTTTATGGAACCCAAAAATATTTTGCTAACAAAAATAAAAAAGCCACTTACAGAAAGCTTTGTGAGCCACCACATAGAGAAATGTTACTAAGTACAGTGTTTAAACTGGGATTAGAGACATGAACAATAAAGATCAAGAAGCAACACAACCTTTAGCATGGGAAGTCCCCAAACGATCGATTGTTGTGACTCGAAATGATGCCAAGGTTGGTATCAGGGCACTCTTGCCTTGTCCATAGAGTTTTCCTCTTGGCATCTGCTCCATGGTCCCAAACACAAGGCTAAACTTTGATCTGACCCAAGGGAATGGTCCTAACCTTTAGACAAACACCCGCCGCACACAGGACTCCATTTTGGGGTTGGATTGCAAACATCTCCTGGAGACACCGGGGCTTTTGCCTTTGGATTAAGTACAAAGGCCTGGTGGTGGTTTACAAATAAATGCCTTAAAGATAAACGTATGAAGTTTTTGTATTCTTGCAGGAAGTGAAGGAAAAGCAAATGTGAGCTAATCAGGGCAAAGGCAGAACAAATGAGTTCATGGCCAAAAACCCCCTAAATTCATTGCCATAAAAGATAAAAATTGAATGAGTAATGAGAGCACAGCTCTGTCACAGTGGGAGAAAAACTGGATGAAAATGCAGAGGTCTTCACCAAAGAGATCTCTTCTACAGGAGGAAAAAGAGGAAAATATAAGAAATACAGTTAGCTATCAACTGCCTAGACAATTTTCTCTTGGTGTCCTGTATAGTAAATGCAACTTAACACTTTGAGAATACAAAGGGGGAATTGTGTCCAGGACCTGAGAAACACGTGATGGACATTAGTAATGGAAACTCAGGTCCTCCCAGCCAGGCAGACATGTCCTGGGAAGGGGCCATGCTGTTACTAACAGGGCAAGAGGAGAGCAGGAAAACAGAGAGACAAGCAAATAAAGTCATCAGTGAAGTTGAGGGAACAACAACAACCACAAAAATCTCTTGAATTAGGTCTGGCCCCTCTCCTTCGTGCCTTTGCACCGGTGCAGAGGGGCTTGGGCATCCCTCCTAGATGTGCTTAAATAGGGCAGGTGGGTAACCACACTGCAGAGGGGCTCTCTCAGCTGGGGTCAGCCTCTGCCCAAGCCCAGCCTGCCCTTGCAGCAGACCCCATGCACAGATGACTTAACATCTGCACTCTTGGATACTTTCACAGGAAATTACGTTTTTAAGGGAGATGAGAAGAAGCAAGTGGCTGCTAAGCACAGTGCAGATGGAGCAAACAGGATGCTGGCCAAGCCAAGGCCAGGGCTGTATGTCATTGTAACCTCCACTAATGCTTCTCCAGATAACAAGAGAGTGGTTTGGTTGCAGCCAGGCTGCCCATTGGCCAGTGGGAGACTGCATACAGTCCAGAAGCAAGTAGAAAACCACATGTCTGAAGATGTCCTTCCCCATTCATTCATTTGCACAGCCTCCCCTGCACACTAAATGATTTCCCCAGGTCTATTTTATGTACAGCTTTTCAGTGGACACGGTTGTCAGATGCTGTCCATGACCAGACACTGGTTTTTTTCAGTTGCTGTTACAAAAACTCAACTACTGGGGCTAAAATTTTCCATGTGAGCATCTGCTTCAGTCTGGATTTTGGGGAGAAAACATCACTTGTAACATGTCTCATGTTTTGTAGAATGAGCTCATGAAAAACAGGGTTGTTTTGTCTACATTTAAGACAAAAAAAAAAAAAAGACTCCTCAGAGTTTCAGAGAGCAGCACGAACATTTCCATACAATAGAGTGCAACGTTACAGTTTGCCGGAGGAGAGAGGAGTTTGCAAGTTCAAAGCCCTAAGAAGGAAAGCATTGCTGCTGGGGAGGCTGAGTGGCAGCCAGGCCATCTCCCCCGTTGCTCCAAACAGAGGTCTGCCATCAGACAGACCCACTCCCAGGACAAACCCAGCATGTCCAGGACCTGGGGCATGTCCTCCTTGGAGCAGTCACCAGCCTCTTGCTGGATGGAGCAACTGCCCACGTCTGCCTGTGCATCTGCAAGGCTCTCCCAATGATGCTTGGCCTGAGCACAGCCTTCTTCAGAGGGCAAATGCAACGTGGTCATGTCTGGAGAGTGCTGCAGAGGTATTTTCAGGCAAGCTAGCTCGAGATGCAGCTGTGATTACATCATTCATTAATTTGTGGTAGAGACAAGTGTCCCATAACTCAAGACTAAAAGAGATTTCTAGTGCTTTGACACTAAAGATTAAACAGAAATAAACACACGAGTATCAGTAAAAGTGACTGCAAAATACCAGAAAGGGTAAGTGGTTAAGAACAGATAAAAATCAGTTATGTTAGCCTTTAATATGGATTTAACTGCAGGGAGGAGAAAGGGATATAGAGACCATGACAAATTAAAAAGTTCTTCACTGTTTATGAATAAAGGATGTATTTAAAAGAATAAAGAGTATTTTTAGAGAGGGGAGGTGTGGGCAGGGGTATAGCTTTGTATAGTCCATTAAGCTGAGCATGCTGTGTTTTAGACTTGCCTAGCTTGGAAGCTGGCTCTGAGGTACCTGGTACCAGCGTGTGCTGTTAAAGCTAATGGGTCAGTTAACAACTTATTGTCCAAAGCACTCTGTAAGAGACAATGTTTCTACTAGACTCAGTAGCTGCCTCCGAGGCACATATGTATCAGTAGTGAAATCCTACTGCCTTCTAAATGTTTTGAGGAAAAGTACACAAAAAGGCCCATAAACAAGGACAGTAGCAGTAGATACATTCTTCTGAATCTTTATAGCCTGTTTGGGAACAGTTGCATGTGGGGGCTGCCATGCACTCCAGTCAAAGCAATACCAGATCCTTCATTTGATCCTCAGGACCCCAGCATTCAAGGTGCATTCAAGGGACTGACTCCTCTCTCCCTTTAGCAGGGTCCCTGGGGCCATGACAGCACTGCCTTGGCAACTGTGGCCAGCAGGATCTGTGAACTCCAACCCACCAACCTGCCCTTCACCCCTGTTTTTGCCTTTTCAAGATCAGAATTCTCAGATGTACTTGACAGTGACCCAACTGTTTGTATCAGTGCTTGGGGGGTGCACTTGGAAATAGCATCTAAGTATCAAGCCAAGGATGTCACACCACTGTTTTAGCAACAAAGCCAGGAAAATCAAGAGGTTTTAAGTCAATGAGTAAATAACTTAAAAATACTTATCAATGTTAAACCAAAAGGAAGGTTTCAGGAAAACACTCACCTCTCCTCCCTACCCTTTGTGAGCCTTCAAATAAAGTTTTCAACACACAACATGATTTTTCTTGATTAAAAATAAAATAGTCTGCTTCTCATTTGGGTTACTCAGACTTCTTTTTTTTTAAAAAAAAAACCTTTCTGGTTTTGAAATTTCCTTTTAATACTGGCCTAAAATACACGTAAATATGAAGGATGACAAAACAAAGCAAGAGGATTTTTTAAAAAGCTTTAGTAGAAAAATTTAAGATCCAACACGTTCAGTCTCAGTTCAAAAGAGCTTCATGCTTTCCAAAACCTTATTTAAAAAAAAATAAGTGTGCTTCCTTTCAATGATTCACCTGCCCCTTTGCAGCCTGTTGTGTGTACTGGGATGATAACAACTCAGAGAAGACGCTCAGGCACACCAGTGTGGGCACTGTTCAGGCCTGTCTTGCATCTGCAGGACAACACCTTCTTTCTGAAGGACACAGGTGGCACCCACAGCAGTGCCATGAGTGACTGCCAGCCTGGACATCCTGCAACAGCTTGCCCTAACTAAGGCAGCACTTCCCTGTCAGCAGAAGCACATGCTTAAAATGCCCTCCAGCCTTATGCAAAAGCATAAACGTGCATAGGTCGGAGGAGTTTCATTTAACAAATTGGGCATGTTCACATGAATGAACTTCTGAGGAGTTGTCCGTGAGGGCTAAAGAAAAGCCAAGAAGTATCTGTTTGATAGGGAAGAGCTCCATTGCTTGCAGTATCGTGAGCTCCACATCCTGAAGAGCTTGGAAAGGATTGGGCTGCAGGGAGGACAGGGACGATTCCCTAGGCTGTTTTTAAAAGATATTTAAAAAATATGGCCTGCACGTGGAAAAAAATTGGGAACAGCTTTCATAAAAAAGGTTTTGTTCTATCTGTTCGAGTGAAGATATTTATGGTGTCTGCTGTGTCATTCCAGATTTGTCATGGGCCATTAAATATCCACCTGGATATTGCATCATTTAACTACTGGAATGCGTAAGCATTTCTGCTGCTCATGAAAGAGCAACTATTGGCTGTAGAGAGCATAAGTGCTCTGCTGTACTTCAACAAATAAATCAGAAAGTGGAGCAGATAATACAACTGTGTTCAGTCGTGGTAGACTGATAGTTCTGTGTATTTATTTTTTTTAACTGTTCATGACAAGAATGTGAGTAGGGGCTGTATATATTATTTCTGGCCCTCCCTTGAGCTTGCTAAACTTCTCTGGGTGTCAGCAGCATCTTGGAGATCCATCTGAGGGGGTCCCTTCTCAAACCAGACCCTGCACAAACAGGGTCAGCAGGCAGTCCCTGCAGCCTCACACACGGGCAGATGCCTGGTATGGGCAAACAAAAAGTTTATCTCACTTCAAAACGGTGCTTCAAGGTTTGTGCCTCTGAAGGTGGAAAGCCATCGCTCAGTCAAGGTGGCTCTGGCCTGCTGAGATCTCAACAGCATTCTGAAATGGTCTCAAATTCCACTTTTGTGCATGAAATGTCCACACACAAACCCAACCTTCTCCAACAACTGCAATGCCTCAGAGATGTGTCCAGCCTTAGGTAATGCTTTCCAGACTTGCCCCTTGCACTGGCTGCTTCACACTTGTGTTCGAGAACTATCCACCGCTTCTAAGTGCAGCTGGTGATGCACATAGTCCTCCAAGAGGGGCTTCAGGGGACATGCAAAATTACTACAAACACCAGCACAGTGTTTAAAGTAGAAGATAATTCACAGTTATACAAGACACTGAAATGGATATTTCCTCAGGAGAAAGCATGTGATGATGTACCTCATGACTACAGCCCTCTTTGGTGGTCCTGGTTTGTCCTAAATTAAACCCCATATTTTAATGCCTCATACTGGACTGACAAGGTGATTCTATGTCTGTACTGCAGTTGGGTTTTGGCACATGAGGTACAAATGCAACGGGCAGGGACAGCACTGGAAAGGGTTGATTCTGCCAAACCTAGGGGGTTTAAAATACATACATTTCCTTCCAGTTCTCAGTGGGGATGGTGGAAAGGAACCTAAGCCTTCTCAAAAAGCAAAACGTAGCTGTAGGGTGTTATTAGGCAAATTAAGTGGTTTCAGTGGGAGGGATTTAGCCAGGCTGGTGGGGAGCTGGAGTGTGGATGTTGGGGCTGGCTCTCCTGGGGCAGCCTGTGAGCCGAGCATGCTGCTCAAGGGCTAGCAGCCCACGGCCTTCTGCCATGGCGTGCGTCATCTCACAGGGTCCCCAGGGGACGTGGATATTGGGAGCATGTCAAAAAGGTCAGAAAATCTGGCAGGTCTCTGCCTAGATGACGTCAGTTTTGGAAGACCTTTGTAGGAATCAAAATCCTGCTGGGGAGAAAGCAAATGTCTGCAGATCCACAACTGCAGGGAAGGAGAAACTCTCTTCTACAGGAGGGTTTTCTGGTCGCTCTGCAAGTCACGCAGCATGCCCAGGCCCCATCAGATACCTACTGAACACATCCTGGTTGCCACCAGAGTGGCAGCAGCAGCTGCAGAGGTGCAGGTTTGTCCCAGGCAGGATGTTCCTCCCTCCCAGAGCCACAGGAGATTTTCTTGTGTAATTCCAAGGGAATGGACCCTAAATCTGCCATGTTTGCTCGAAGCTGCTCATGACAGAAGCTGTCATCCTCTTCCTCCTCTGATACCAACAGCAAGGAACAGTGAGCAGGAAT